>NW_026907244.1:0-55000 GCF_033978795.1 Nerophis ophidion | reverse complement strand
TACCCACTCCTGGTCCAGAAGATACTTTCTTTTTCTCTGAAAACAAAGTGGAGCTATCGCAGAACCATTTTTTTCATTAAGACAGCTGGTGTTCTGTATAAGAAAAATCTCTTACTTAAAGACAAGAAGGGTTTCCCATGTATTGAAAAATCGTATTTTCTGGACCATAGGACGCATTAAAGGGGTCATATCATGATTTATTTTCTAAATGTAAAACACTTCCTTGTGGTCTACATACAGTCGCTTCAGGATGCGTTGTTATTGTGGGCAGTCTTATCTATATGGCTCACCTTCGACAACGTCTTTTACTCCGTCATCTGACAACATCTATTAAACAAGACACGAAGCAAAGAATTAAACAGAGACAGAATTACATTTGGCTCAATTTGAGGAGAGACGTCTGGGCTGTACTCTTGGATAGTCTCCCGGCACGCTCCGGCGAAAGATTGTGCGCCCCCTCTTTTATTCGGACTTTCCCTGATTACATGGCGACAGCTGTTTCTAAGGGACAGGGGTCGTAAACAGCCAATGCCTTTGATTACCACAGTGCGAGGAAAAGGTCGTAAAACAGTTCAAAGAAGAGGTCGTAAAACAGTTCACAGAAAAGGTCGCCCGGAGGCACAGATGTTTATTGGGATAAGGTTCAGTATTTTGTGTTTGATTGTGAGGCATTAAAAGCCACAAAATGCAACGGGTCCATCAGACCCACAAACTCCCCTCCAGGCGGTGTTACGACCTCTTCTTTGAACTGTTTTACCATCTTTTCTTTGAACTGTTGTAATCCAAGGCGACGGCTGTTTATGACCCCCGTCCCTTAGAAACAGCTGTTGCCATGTAATCAGGGAAAGTCCGAATAAAAGAGGGGGCACACAATCTTTCGCCAGAGCATGTTTACCTTATCCCAATAAACATCTGTTCAGTATTTTTACATAGAAGTGTTTGATTGTGAGGCATTAAAAGCCACAAAATGCATCGGGTCCATCAGACCCACAAACTCCCCTACAGGCGGTGTTACGACCTCTTCTTTGAACTGTTTTACCATCTTTTCTTTGAACTGTTGTAATCCAAGGCGACGGCTGTTTACGACCCCCGTCCCTTAGAAACAGCTGTTGCCATGTAATCAGAGAAAGTCCGAATAAAAGAGGGGGTGTACAATCTTTCGATTGTTTACCTTATCCCAATAAACATCTGTTCAGTATTTTAACATAAAAGAGTTTCATTGTGAGGCATTAAAAGCCACAAAATGCTACGGGTCCATCTAACCCACAAACTCCCCTCCAGGCGGTGTTACGACCTCTTCTTTGAACTGTTTTACCATCATTTCTTTGAACTGTTGTAATCCAAGGCAACGGCTGTTTACGACCCCCGTCCCTTAGAAACAGCTGTTGACATTTAATCAGGGAAAGTCCGAATAAAAGAGGGGGGGTACAGTCTTTCGATATTTTACCTTATCCCAATAAACATCTGTCCAGTATTTTTACATAAAAGTGTTTGATTGTGAGGCATTAAAAGCCACAAAATGTATCGGGTCCATCAGACCCACAAACTCCCCTCCAGGCGGTGTTACGACCTCTTCTTTGAACTGTTTTACCATCTTTTCTTTGAATTGTTGTAATCCAAGGCGACGGCTGTTTACGACCCCCGTCCCTTAGAAACAGCTGTTGCCATGTAATCAGGGAAAGTCCGAATAAAAGAGGGGGTGAACAATCTTTCGATTGTTTACCTTATCCCAATAAACATCTGTTCAGTATTTTAAGATAAAAGAGTTTCATTGTGAGGCATTAAAAGCCACAAAATGCAACAGGTCCATCTGACCCACAAACTCCCCTCCAGGCGGTGTTACGACCTCTTCTTTGAACTGTTTTACCATCTTTTCTTTGAACTGTTGTAATCCAAGGCGACGGCAGTTTACGACCCCCGTACCTTAGAAACAGCTGTTGCCATGTAATCAGGGAAAGTCCGAATAAAAGAGGGGGCGTACAGTCTTTCGATTGTTTACCTTATCCCAATAAACATCTGTTCAGTATTTTAACATAAAAGTGTTTCATTAAAAGCCACAAAATGCAACGGGTCCACCAGACCCACAAACTCCCCTCCAGGCAACCTTATCTGTGAACCGTTTTACGACCTCTTCATTGAACAGTTTTACGACCTCTTCTTTGAACTGTTGTAAACCAAGGCGATGGCTGTTTATGACCCCCGGTCCCTTAGAAACAGCTGTTGCCATGTAATCAGGGAAATTCAGAATAAAGAGGGGGCATACAATCTTTCGCCAGAGCATGTTTACCTTATCCCAATAAACATCTGTTCAGTATTTTAACATAAAAGTGTTTGATTGTGAGGCATTCAAAGCCACAAAATGCTACGGGTCCATCAACATTTGAACATTTTTAAGTTGAATTTAAGACTCTGGCACATCTGTTTGATATGTTTTTTTTCAAGCCCAATGTTGGCTCTAAAATGAAACCCAGGTAACGATATTTCTCTAACATTTTGTATTATTTCCTTATCAACAGTTATATTTGAAAAGGATGACATTTTATGTTGTTAGAATATTTATGTATATATTATCACACTAACTTTATGCTGAAGTGCCGTTACTATAAAATATTGTCAATTTGTGCTGAAGTGGTATTTCTGTATTTGTGCAGAGCTAGCAATCCAAAAGATTGCCAGTCTCTTTTGTCAGTGTTGTGTCCAGATTTGGCCTGCTGACTGCCAAGGCCCAACATTGGGTACCGGGACTAGGCAAAGCAGAAACTGGGCGATAGCACCGGTACTTGGCCTGCTCACTGCCAAGGCCGAACATTGGGTACCGGGACCAGACAAAGCAGAGACAGGGCGATAGCACCGGTACTCGGCCTGCTGACTGACAAGGCCGAACATTGGGCTCCGGGACTAAGCAAAGCAGAGACTGGGCGATAGCACTGGTACTCGGCCTGCTGACTGCCAAGGCCAAATATTGGGCTCCGGGACCAGGCAAAACAGAGACTGGGCGATAGCACGGGTACTCGGCCTGCTGACTGCCAAGGCCAAACATTGGGTTCCGGGACCGGGCAAAGCACAAACTGGGCGATAGCACTGGTACTCGGCCTGCTGACTGCCAAGGCCAAATATTGGGCTCCGGGACCAGGCAAAGCAGAAACTGGGCGATAGCACCGGTACTCGGCCAGCTGCCTGCCAAGGCCAAACATTGGGCTCCGGGACCAGGCAAAGGAAAGACTGGGCGATAGCACCGGTACTCGGCCTGCTGACTGCCAAGGCCAAACATTGGGCTCCGGGACCAGGCAAAGCAGAGACTGGGCGATAGCACCGGTACTCGGCCTGCTGACTGCCAAGGCCAAATATTGGGCTCCGGGACCAGGCAAAGCAGAAACTGGGCGATAGCACCGGTACTCGGCCAGCTGCCTGCCAAGGCCAAACATTGGGCTCCGGGACCAGGCAACTGGGCGATAGCACCAAGTGTCAACATATTTGCATTTTTGTATAATCATATATTGTTTCTACCTGGAGTTGTCAAGTTTACCCCCTTCCCTCAGCGACAGTGATGTAATAGGGACATTCCTAATAAATAGAGGAGGCTCGCGGGCTTGATTTTTGAGAAAACGTAGTTTTGTCATGATCCGTGATCCGGATCATGTTCTGTTTAGTTATGTTTTGTTATTTTTGGACTCCCTTAGTTCCTGTTTTGTGCACTTTGGGTGTTTGTTTTGGTTACCACGGCTGTTAATTGGTTTCATCTGCCTCTGATTAGTGCTCGGCACGTTCACCTGCTGTTGAGCACTAATCAGTGAGCTATTTATTCACGTTGCTCGCCACAGTCGGGGTGGCTTCATTGTTTGCGGTATGCAACCGTCACTTTGGTGTATTCCTGATCTGAATCCTGTGCTAAACCGTAATCTTAGCTTCCCGAGTGATCGGCACGTTGATCTAGTACATTTATGATTTATGAGCAATAAATCTTATCCTACCTCACGCTGTCGTCCGGAGCCGTCCGTTCTGCATTCCGGGAGAACAAACCCCGACCAGACCTTGCGCCTAATTGGACAAGTTTGGATCTGTAAAAAGAATACAGCCACATGTGTCTCCTCATGAGCTAAATTGAACTCTGTCTCTGCATGATTCCTTGCTTCTGGTCTGTTTATTAGATGTCAGCAGTGTTTGAACCTGACAATATTTGTTCACAAAATAAATTGTTGCCGTTTTCTTAGTGTTTAATGTAAGACAAGAGCCTTGTAGCCACCAGGACTAACAGACAAGTTGTCTGGTTTGTTCACTATTTTATTTAAGGACTAAATTGAGGTCCCCTTTACTTAGAAAAGTATCGAAGCAATGGTATCGGGACCAGCCTAGTGTGGACATGAAAACATGTAACGGGCAATCGTAGAGGCGTGGATTGTGGGTACGATCCTGGTCTCTCATCGGGGGTTTGGGCAGGTAGAAGAGGTTGTCAGGATGGAGTCCCATAAGTATCTTCCCAGACGCAAGGGAGTGAAAGACAACAACTCCCTGTCTTCTTCCAGGGAAACACAGCTCGGCCCGATATCCATCAGCGGCGAGTAACCTCTGACCCCGGCATCACTTGACGCCGGGTGCTGGGAGATCCCGCCGCAGCCAGACAGTCTGTCTAGGAAGTCTTATCCCGACATTTCCTTCTCTTTCTCCCACATTGGCCTCTCTCTCTCTCTCTCTCTCTCTCTCTCTCTCTCTCTCTCTCTCTCCTCGCATCCCTGCTTAATCTCTGACACCACTCCGTGTTTCATGAAGCCAAACATGTCTTCTAATGGCTGCTTTGGACCATGGCCTTGGCCTCCAATCAAAGGCAACATGCCGTGAAATGAATGTTCAAACACAGAACAGGGTGCAGTTCGGAAAAAATATTTGAATTTCTGGCTTCTTATGTGGAAAAAAAAAAACTGCGAGACCCAAGTGATCGCCAAGGAGTTACGAGTCGTGTTATTATGAGTGCTTACGCAGACGGCTCATTGTCGACACGCTGACCCAGGCGGCGGCTTCTGCTTCGTCACCATCCATCCATCCATTTTCTACCGCTTATTCCCTTTGGGGTCGCGGGGGTCGCTGGAGCCTATCTCAGCCGCACTCAGGGCGGAAGGCAGGGTACACCCTGGACAAGTCGCCACCTCATCGCAAGGGCCAGATAGACAGACAACATTCCCACACAAGAGTCCAATTTAGTGTTGCCAATCATCCTATCCCCAGGTGCATGTCTTTGGAGGTGGGAGGGGCCTATCCCCAGGTGCATGACTTTGGAGGTGGGAGGAAGCCGGAGTACCCAGATGGAACCCACGCAGTCAAGGGGAGAACTAACTTTTTGCAACTTAACGTCAAAAAAACGGAAATGCTGATTATCGGTCCTGCGAGACACCGACCTCTATTTAATAATACAACTTTAACATTTGACAACCAAATAATAAAACAAGGTGACTCGGTAAAAAATCTGGGTATTATCTTCGACCCAACTCTCTCCTTTGAGTCACACATTAAAAGCGTTACTAAAACGGCCTTCTTTCATCTCCGTAATATCGCTAAAATTCGCTCCATTCTGTCCACTAAAGACGCTGAGATTATTATCCATGCGTTTGTTACGTCTCGTCTCGATTACTGTAACGTATTATTTTCGGGTCTCCCCATGTCTAGCATTAAAAGATTACAGTTGGTACAAAATGCGGCTGCTAGACTTTTGACAAGAACAAGAAAGTTTGATCACATTACGCCTGTACTGGCTCACCTGCACTGGCGTACTGTGCACTTAAGATGTGACTTTAAGGTTTTACTACTTACGTATGAAATACTACACGGTCTAGCTCCAGCCTATCTTGCCGATTGTATTGTACCATATGTCCCGGCAATAAATCTGCTTTCAAAAGACTCCGGCTTATTAGTGATTCCTAAAGCCCCAAAAACGTCTGTGGGCTATAGAGCGTTTTCATTTTGGGCTCCAGTACTCTGGATTGCCCTCCAGTTCGAGATGCTACCTCAGTAGAAGCATTTAAGTCTCACCTTAAAACTCATCTGTATACTCTAGCCTTTAAATAGACCTCCTTTTTAGACCAGTTGATCTGCCGCTTCTTTTCCTTTTCACCTATGTCCCCCCCTCTCGCTTGTGGAGGAGGTCCGGTCCGATGACCATGGATGAAGTAATGGCTGTCCAGAGTCGAGACCCAGGATGGACCGCTCGCCTGTGTATCGGTTGGGGACATCTCTACGCTGCTGATCCGCCTCCACTTGAGATGGTTTCCTGTGGACGGGACTCTCGCTCCTGTCTTGGATCCGCTTTGAACTGGAGGGGGTTGCCCACTTCTGAGGTCCTCTCCAAGGTTTCTCATAGTCAGCATTGTCACTGGCGTCCCACTGGATGTGAATTCTCCCTGCCCACTGGGTGTGAGTTTTCCTTGCCCTTTTGTGGGTTCTTCCGAGGATGTTGTAGTCGTAATGGTTTGTACAGTCCTTTGAGACATTTGTGATTTAGGGCTATATAAATAAACATTGATTGATTGAACATGCAAAACTCCATACAGAAAGATCCCGAGCCCGGGATTGAACTCAGGACTACTCAGGACCTTCGTATTGTAATTGTTAGGCAGCATACCCCTTCCCCTTTCAGCCGTCCTGGATGAACTGAAATTATTTTTCCCAATCTGTCAATCAATCAATTAATGTTTATTCATATAACCCTGTGGAGAGGCGGAGCTGACGTGCGGACGGCGGGGCGGGGCACGCTGGAGCCCTGCCCAAGATGGCGGCAAGGAGGCGGAGAATGCGGCGGAGCGGAGAGGAGGTGCGTGGATCGCGCACCAGCAACCAATTAACATTTCTCCTTATGATGTATAAAAGGGGAGAAGGAGGAGAGATCAAGAGGAGTAGGAGAGCCGCAAGAGAGGAAAAGACACAAGAGACGGAGACGTGGCCGAAAAAAGAGCGGACCGGAAGCAAGACGAGGAGCGAGACACGGAGCACGAGCAGTGTGAGCGACGACGGCGGAAAATATTGAAAAATAAAAGAGTCAAACCTGCTAAAAGCAATGTCCTTCCTGGGTGGTCAGTGGAACCCAAGCGGCGAAAGGGGAAATCGTTCACAAGCCTTAAATCACAAGTGTCTCAAAGGGCTGCACAAGTCACAACGACATCCACAGTACAGAGCCCACATAAGGGCAAGGAAACAGTCACCCCTAGTGGGACGTCAATGACAATGACTATGAGGCACCTCGGAGAGGACGGCGTATGTAAATAGAAATGATATGAAACTGTGTGATGTTTTAGGGTGTAAGCGTGTTCATGTTCGAAATAAAGTAAAGAAAGAAAGAATATTTGACATGTTTCTGCATTCGGCGTGGTGCACGGGTGGGCAAACACGCTCTCTGCGCATACCATTATCTCACAAAGCTCTCATTAGACGCCCCGTGGCGGCCGACGTGTCGCCTCACGCAAACCCCCCCCCCCCCCCACCCTTGAGTCACGACGAGCGCGGCGGCGCTTTTCCCGCCGCTAACCCCCCCACACCCTCGCCGTGACTCACCGCACAGACATGCCTGCAGCGTGGCGCCTTGCCACAGTTCGAAGTGAACACAAACGTGCACACCGTGCCCCTGAATTTTGGTTGCCTTTCCACTTGACTGTAAAATACGTCGATCGAAAGGGGGTGTGACCTTCATATTTTGTCAATATTCAGCTGTGGAGGGGGCGTGGTCCACGCTTCCCCTGTGGGCAGGGCATGTGCTGGTTTCTCCACCCCCTCTGCTTCTGCTGCTTCCCCTTTACCCCTTGGGAGGAGAGTAGACGATCGTGCCCAGGTGCGCGATCCACACACCCCGCCTCGCCGCTGGCCAGCCGGCCACGCCTCCTCGCCACCATCTTGGAGCGGGCTCCGGTGTGCCCTGCTTCTCTGTCAGACTGCCGGCTCCGCCTCTCCACAGTCATCCATCGCCGGACACAAGCCGGGACTCCGACTGGCTGAGCCCCCCCCCCCCCCCCACTTTTTTATGCGGGAGCGGGAAGTGAAGACGGCCACAACCACCTGTGCCCCCAGTCGTCTCCTTTTTCGCCTGTTCTATTTCTTCCTCTTCATCGTCTTTTTCTTTGTCTTCTTTGTCTTTTTCTTTGTCTTTTTCTTCATCTTTGTCTTTGTCTTCGTCTTTGTCTTCGTCTATGTCTTTTTTGCCGTCATTGTCTTCTTCTTCTTCTTTGTCTTCTTCTTCTTTGTCTTCTTCCTTTTCTGTGTCTTTGTCTTCTTCTTCTGTATCTTTTTCTTCTTCTTCCGTATCTTTTTCTTCTTCTTCTGTATCTTCTTCTTGTTCTGTATCTTTTTCGTCTTCTGTAGCTTTTTTGTCTTTATCATTTTCTTGAACTTCAACTTCTTCTGCTTCCCTCTGACCCTTTGTGAAGAGATTAAATGATCGTGAACAGGTGCGCGATCCACACACCTGATCTTGTGTATGGCGTGGATCCCGCGGCGCCCCGCCCCGCCTCGCTGCTGGCCCGCCGGCCACGCCTCCTCGCCGCCATCTTGGAGCGGGCTCCGGTGTGCCCTGCCTCTCTATCAGACTGCCGGCTCCGCCTCTCCACAGTCCTCCATCGCCGGACACAAGCCGGGACTCCGACCGGCTGAGTCTACTCCCCCCACCCCCTTTTTTTGCGGGAACAGGAAGTGAAGACGGCCACGACCACCTGTGCCCCCGGTCTTCTCCTTTTTCGCCTGTTCTATTCCTTCCTCTTCATCGTCTTTTTCTTTGTCTTCTTTGTCTTTTTCTTCATCTTTTTCTTCATTTTTTTCTTCATCTTTGTCTTTGTCTTCGTCTTTGTCTTCGTCTCTGTCTTCGTCTCTGTCTTTTTTGCCGTCTTTGTCTTCTTCTTCTTCGTCTTCTTCCTTTTCTGTGTCTTTCTTCCTTTTCTGTGTCTTTGTCTTCTTCTTATGTATCTTTTTCTTCTTCTTCCGTATCTTTTTCTTCTTCTTCTGTATCTTCTTCTTCTTCTGTATCTTTTTCGTCTTCTGTATCTTTTTTTCTTTATCGTTTTCTTGAACTTCAACTTCTTCAACTTCCCTCTGACCCTTTGTGAAGAGATTAAATGATCGTGCCCAGGTGCGCGATCCACACACCCCGCCTCGCCGCTGGCCCGCCGGCCACGCCTCCTTGCCGCCATCTTGGAGCCCTGCTTCTCTGTCAGACTGCCGGCTCCGCCTCTCCACAGTCCTCCATCGCCGGACGCAAGCCGAGACTCTGACCGGCTGAGCCTACTCCCCCCACCCCCTTTTTTTGCGGGAGCAGGAAGTGAAGACGGCCATGACCACCTGTGCCCCCGGTCTTCTCCTTTTTCGCCTGTTCTATTTCTTCCTCTTCATCGTCTTTTTCTTTGTCTTCTTTGTCTTTTTCTTCATCTTTGTCTTTGTCTTCGTCTATGTCTTTTTCGCCGTGTTTGTCTTCTTCTTCGTCTTTGTCTTCTTCTTCTTCGTCTTCCTTTTCTGTGTCTTCTTCCTTTTCTGTCTATGTCTTCTTCTTCTGTATCTTTTTCTTCTTCTTCTGTATCTTTTTCTTCTTCTGTATCTTTTTTTTCTTTATCATTTTCTTGAACTTCAACTTCTTCAACTTCCCTCTGACCCTTTGTGAGGAGATTAGATGATCGTGACCAGGTGCGCGATCCACACACCTGATCTTGTTTATGGCGTGGATCCCGCGGCGCCCCGCCCCGCCTCGCTGCTGGCCCACCGGCCACGCCTCCTCCCCGCCATCTTGGAGCGGGCTCTGGTGTGCCCTGCCTCTCTATCAGACTGCCGGCTCCGCCTCTCCACAGTCCTCCATCGCCGGACACAAGCCGGGACTCCGACCGGCTGAGTCTACTCCCCCCACCCCCTTTTTGTGCGGGAGAAGGAAGTGAGACGGCCACGACCACCTGTGCCCCCAGTCTTCTCCTTTTTTGCCTGTTCTAATTCTTCCTCTTCATCGTCTTTTTCTTTGTCTTCTTTGTCTTTTTCTTCATCTTTGTCTTGGTCTTCGTCTATGTCTTTTTCGCCGTCTTTGTCTTCTTCTTCGTCTTTGTCTTCTTCGTCTTTGTCTTCTTCTTCTTCGTCTTCCTTTTCTGTCTTCTTCCTTTTCTGTCTATGTCTTCTTCTTCTGTATCTTTTTCTTCTTCTTCTGTATCTTCTTCTTCTTCTGTATCTTTTTCGTCTTCTGTATCTTTTTTTTCTTCATCATTTTCTTGAACTTCAACTTCTTCAACTTCCCTCTGACCCTTTGTGAGGAGATTAGATGATCGTGACCAGGTGCGCGATCCACTCACCTGATCTTGTTTATGGCGTGGATCCCGCGGCGCCCCGCCCAGACCCACCTCGCTGCTGGCCTGCCGGCCACCCCTCCTCGCCGCCATCTTGGAGCGGGCTCTGGTGTGCCCTGCCTCTCTATCAGACTGCCGGCTCCGCCTCTCCACAGTCCTCCATCGCCGGACGCAAGCCGGGACTCCGACTGGCTGAGCCTACACCCCCACCCCCTTTTTTTGCGGGAGCAGGAAGTGAAGACGGCCACAACCACCTGTGCCCCCGGTCTTTTCCTTTTTCGCCTGTTCTATATCTTCCTCTTCATCGTCTTTTTCTTTGTCTTCTTTGTCTTTTTCTTCATCTTTTTCTTCCTCTTTGTCTTTGTCTTCGTCTTTGTCTTCGTCTATGTCTTTTTTGCCGTCATTGTCTTCTTCTTCTTCTTTGTCTTCTTCTTCTTCGTCTTCTTCCTTTTCTGTGTCTTTGTCTTCTTCTTCTGTATCTTTTTCTTCTTCTTCCGTATCTTTTTCTTCTTCTTCTGTATCTTCTTCTTCTTCTGTATCTTTTTCTTCTGCATCTTTTTTTTCTTTATCATTTTCTTGAACTTCAACTTCTTCAACTTCCCTCTGACCCTTTGTGAGGAGATTAGATGATCGTGACCAGGTGCGCGATCCACTCACCTGATCTTGTTTATGGCGTGGATCCCGCGGCGCCCCGCCCCGCCTTGCTGCTGGCCCGCCGGCCACGCCTCCTCGCCGCCATCTTGGAGCGGGCTCCGGTGTGCCCTGCCTCTCTATCAGACTGCCGGCTCCGCCTCTCCACAGTCCTCCATCGCCGGACGCAAGCCGGGACTCCGACCGGCTGAGCCTACTCCCCCCCCCCCACTTTTTTATGCGGGAGCGGGAAGTGAAGACGGCCACAACCACCTGTGCCCCCGGTCGTCTCTTTTTTCACCTGGTCTATTTCTTCCTCTTCATCGTCTTTTTCTTTGTCGTCTGTGACCTTTTGTTCATCTTTTTCTTCATCTTTGTCTTTGTCTTCGTTTTTGTCTTTTTCTCCATCTTTGTCTTCTTCTTTGTCTTTGTCTTCTTCTTCGTCTTCTTCCTTTTCTGTGTCTTCTTCATTTTCTGTCTTTATCTTTTTCTTCTTCTTTTGTACCTTTTTCTTCTTCCTCTGTATCTTTTTCTTCTTTTCCATTTTTTGAACTTCAACTTCTTCAACTTTCCTCTGACCCCTTGCGAGGAGAGTAGACGATCGTGCCCAGGTGTGCGATCCATAAACCTGATCTTGTTTATGGCGTCGATCCCGTCCTTGAACTCGCCGTAGTTTGTTTTCATGCGCAGCTTTCTCCGACGCTGCCACAGAAAGACAGGTTTTTGCCGCTCCTTCTTTGTCACGTTTTGTCCACCAAACGTCTTATGCTTTGCTTTGTTGATGTTATGTACTTGGAGTGCTGAGCAGGTTTGGTCAGTGGATAACTGCAAGCTAATTCATGCTAACATGCTATTTAGGCTAGCTGTATCTACATATTGCATCATTATGCCTCGTTTGAGCTCATTTAAATTCCTCTACTTTCCTTTTGTCATGATCTGTGGTCTAGCTCATGTTTTGTTTTACTATATTCTGCTAGTTTTGGACTCCATTAGTTCCTGTTTTTGTGCACCCTTGTTTGTTTTAGTTTCCATGACGACTTACCCGTTTTACCTGCCTCATGTGTTCGGATCACTCACCTGCTCTAATCAGAGACTATTATTTAAGCCGGTTTGGCTATTTCTATTTCTCCTGGCGACATTATAAGTTTTCATGCTACAGTTCATGCTGCTCGTTTTCATGCCACAGTCAAGTCTTGTTTGTTTCATGCCATAGTCCATGTTAAGTGTTTAGCTTCTATGTTTCTAGTTTTTTGTTTTTAGTTTGTTAGCTTCTCGTGTGAACGGCACGCTTCTCTTGATAAAAATAAATGTGTTCCTACCTTCACGCATGGTCCGGGATAGTCCGTTTGCATCCCGGGAGAACAAACCTTGCAGCATGACAGAATGTCGCCAGCACGACAAACTGGCAAAACAGGCTTAAATAATAGTCTCTGATTAAAGCAGGACTTTGAGAGGGCCATTCTAAAACCTTAAATCTTGCCTGATTTGGCCATTCCTTTACCACGTTTGATGTGTGTTTGGGGTAACTGTCCTGTTGGAACACCTAACTGCGTCCAAGACCCAAACTCCGGGCTGGATGATTTTAGGTTGTCCTGGAGAATTTGGAGGTAATCCTCCTTTTTTTCATTGTCCCATTTACTCTTTGTGAAACACCAGTTCCATTGACAGCAAAACAGGTCCAAGAGTATAATACTACCACCACCATGCTTGACGGTAAGTATGGTGGTCCTGGGAATAAAGGCCTCACCTTTTTTCCTTCAAACATTTTGCTGGGTATTGTGTCCATTTTTGTTTCATCTGACCACAGAACTTTCCTTCAGAAGGTCTTATCTAGTACCCGCACTGTTTTACTATCAAGCCACGCTGTTGTAACACGTGGCTTGGCATTGTCTAGCTGAAATAAGCAGGGGCGTCCATGATAGCGTTGCTTGGATGGCAACATATGTTGCTCCAAAACCTGTATGTACCTTTCAGCATTAATAGTGCCTTCACAGATGTGTAAGTTACCCATGCCTTGGGCACTAATACACCCCCATACCATCACAGATGCTGAATTTTTTAACTTTGTGCCTATAACGGGATGGTTCTTTTTGTCTTTGCTCCAGAGGACACAGCGTCCACAGTTTCCATATACAATTTGAAAGGTGGACTCGTCAGACCACAGAGAACTTTTTCACTTTGCATCAGTCCATTTTAGATTAGCTCGGGCCCAACGTATCCAATTTGTGTTTTCGGGTGTTGCTGATAAATGGCTTTCGCTCTGCATAGTAGAGCTTTAACTTGCACTTACAGATGTAGCGACGAACTGTATTTAGTGACAGTGGTTTTCTGAAGTGTTCCTGAGCCCATGTGGTGATATCCTTTAGAGATTGATGTCGGTTATGGGCCACCTCGCAAAATTGAACTGAATCGGCCTACTTTAGGAGGTTTTCCCAACCCAGTAGGTTGTATTTCTCGAATAGTCTGCAGAAACGATATTTACCTAGTACTTTTCATGCTTTTCATAAATACCCTCCACCAGTTTAAAGTGTGGATTTCTTCGTCAGTCTCCATTTTATTGACCCGATCAGTACCATTGCAGTTTGTAGCTTTTCGAGGTTCTCGCCTCGTTTTTAACCGCTCAGGCTCGTCGTGTGCTGGCTCGGCGCCCCGTCGTCGACGGGCGCTGAGCGCCGGCTCGCAATGTAAACGCTGCATATTTCTCCAACAAAGTGATGACATGTTTAGTGAAAGTATGAAGGCTCGCCCGCCCTCTGTAATTACCGGGCGGCGCCAATAAAAACTCCGCGATAAATCAGACGCCGCAGCCACCGCGTCATTGACGGACCGCGACTGCGTGGGGAAGGCAGATTTAGGACTTGTTTACACAACCGCAGTTTAGCTCTCGCCATGTTTTAAGCACAATAATCCGACCCCTCCGGGATTTTCCGGGTCTTTCTTTGTGTGATTTTTGCAGCCTAAAATGCCAAATTTTGCCATGGAATGACAAAGTTGATGACAAAAATAAAGAGGCCATTGGAAACTTTGCACAATCGCTCAAAATCCTTGACCGAAAACCACAACACCACCATTACTGTTTATTTCTCCAAAAATATAGATTGTTAAACTTATTAAGCGTCAATATATACCTTGATGGTGCAGAAAAAAGACCATCTATTTTTTTAACCGATTTCCGAACTCTAAATGGGTGAATTTTGGCGAATTAAACGCCTTTCTGTTCATCGCGCTGGAGGCGATGACGTCAGAATGTGACGTCGCCGAGGTAATACACCCGCCCTTTTCATTTTCAACACATTACAAACACCGGGTCTCAGCTCTGTTATTTTCCGTTTTTTGACTATTTTTTGGAACATTGGAGACATCATGCCTCGTCGGTGTGTTGTCGGAGGGTGTAACAACACTAACAGGGAGGGATTCAAGTTGCACCACTGGCCCGAAGATGCCAAAGTGTCTGCCGCCAGACCTCCTATTGAATGTGCCAGAGTGTCTCCACATTTGACCGGCGATGCTAAGGCAGACATGGCACAGAGATGTATGGATAACCTGCAGATGCATTTGCAACCATAAAGTCAACGAAATCACAAAGGTGAGTTTTGTTGATGTTGACTGCCAGCTAATCGATGCTAACATGCTACGCTAATCGATGCTAACATGCTATTTGCCGGCGGTGCTAAAGCAGACATGGAACAGAGATGTATGGATAACCTGTAGATGCATTTGCAACTATATTACGTTTCCTTCCACCCACATTTAATGCGAAACAAACACTTACCAATCGACGGATTTAAGTTGCTCCAGTGTCAAAAGATGCGAAAGTCCTGATCGTTTGGTCCGCACATTTTACCGGCGATGCTAACGCAGCTATTCGGCCATGCTATGGCTATGAATAGCGTCAATAGCTTCAGTTTCTTCTTCAATATTTTCATACTCCAACCATCTGTTTCAATACATGCGTAATCTGTTGAATCACTTAAGTCGCTGAAATCCGAGTTTGAATCCGAGCTAATGTCGCTATATCTTGCTGTGGTATTCCCATTGTTTGTTTACATTGGCAGCACTGTGTGACGTCACAGGGAAATGGCCAGTGTCTTCGCAGAGAGACGAAAATAAGGCACTTTAAAGATTTATTTAGGGATATTCCGAGACCGGTAAAATTTTGAAAAAAACTTCAAAAAATACAACAAGCCACTGGGAACTGATTTTTATTGTTTTCAACCCTTTTGAAATTGTGATAATGTTCCCCTTTAAGCACTTTGTCCAGTTTACATCTGCTGTGACAGCTAGAAACACACAAGCCTCCACCAGGGGGCAGCATAGCGTACCCAGATGTAAAACATATTTTGCACAATCAGCCTTTTCATACGAAGCCATAATGCATGGGTGTCAAACTCTGGCCCGCGGGCCAAATTCGGCCAGCTGTGTAAATTCATCTGGCCCTTGAGGCAATGTCAAATTAACATTAGAGCTGGCCCGCTGGTATTATTGAGCGCCGGTGCCGCTGTAACACCGCATTCATCGCTAATACTCATACTTCCCAACCCTCTCAATTTTCCCGGGAGACTCCCGTTTTTTCAGTGCCCCTCTCGAAAATCTCCCGGGCAACCATTCTCCTGAATTTCTCCCGATTTCCACACAGACAACAATATTGGGGGCGTGCCTTAAAGGGGAACATTATCACAATTTCAAAAGGGTTAAAAACAATAAACATCAGTTCCCAGTGGCTTGTTGTATTTTTTGAATTTTTTTTCAAAATGTTACCGGTCTCGGAATATCCCTAAATAAAGCTTTAAAGTGCATTATTTTCGCTATCTTCGAAACCACTATCCATTTCCCTGTGACGTCACACAGTGCTGCCAATGTAAACAAACAATGGGAATACCACAGCAAGATATAGCGACATTAGCTCGGATTCAAACTCTCATTTCAGCGACTTAAGCGATTCAACAGATTACGCATGTATTGAAACAGATGGTTGGAGTATGAAAGTATTGAAGAAGAAACTGAAGCTATTGACGCTATTCATAGCCATAGCATGGCCGGATAGCTGCGTTAGCATCGCCGGTAAAATGTGCGGACCAAACGATCAGGACTTTCGCATCTTTTGACACTGGAGCAACTTAAATCCGTCGATTGGTAAGTGTTTGTTTCGCATTAAATGTGGGTGGAAGGAAACGTAATATAGTTGCAAATGCATCTGCAGGTTATCCATACATCTTTGTTCCATGTCTGCTTTAGCACCGCCGGTAAATAGCATGTTAGCATCGATTAGCGTAGCATGTTAGCATCGATTAGCTGGCAGTCAACATCAGCAAAACTCACCTTTGTGATTTCGTTGACTTTATGGTTGCAAATGCATCTGCAGGTTATCCATACATCTCTGTGCCATGTCTGCCTTAGCATCGCCGGTAAAATGCGGAGACACTCTGGTACATTCAATGGGGGTCTGGCGGCAGATTTCTTGCCAGTGGTGCAACTTGAATCCCTCCCTGTTAGTGTTGTTACACCCTCCATCTACACACCGACGAGGCATGATGTCTCCAAGGTTCCAAAAAATTGTCAAAAAAACGGAAAATAACAGAGCTGAGACCCGGTGTTTGTAATGTGTTGAAAATTAAAATGGCGGCTGTATTACCTCGGTGACGTCACGTTCTGACGTCATCGCCTCCAGAGCGATGAACAGAAAGGTGTTTAATTTGCCAAAATTCACCCATTTAGAGTTCGGAAATCGGTTAAAAAAATAGATGGTCTTTTTTCTGCACCATCAAGGTATATATTGACGCTTACATAGGTCTGCTGATAATGTTCCCCTTTAAAGACACTGCCTTTCAATCAATCAATCAATGTTTATTTATATAGCCCCAAATCACAAATGTCTCAAAGGACTGCACAAATCATTACGACTACAACATCCTCGGAAGAACCCACTTTAGCGTCCTCTACAACCTGTCATCACGTCCGCTTTTCCTCCTTACAAACAGCGTGCCGGCCAAGTCACGTAATATATGCGGCTTTTCACACACACACAAGTGAATGCAAGCATACTTGGTCAACAGCCATACAGGTCACACTGAGGGTGGCCGTATAAACAACTTTAACACTGTTCCAAATATGCGCCACGCTGTGAACCCACACCAAACAAGAATGACAAACACATTTCGGAAGAACATGAAATTATAGTAAAAATTGAAAGCCTCTTTTCTATTTGCAGCCCTCTGACGTAAAGATCAAAATAAACTTTTTCAACAGGCTGATAATACATTTGAAAATAAAATAATAATGAATGAATCAAACATTCAAGCCTTGAAGTAGCAAAACAAAGTGCATGAATAAAAGGTTAATTATTGCTCAGTTTGCTACACTGATTTGCTTTAACACTGAATATGGAACAAGCAACGCGTATATAATTTAATAGTGCAGAATCAACTTTCAAAACACAAAGGAAAAAATATCAATGGCATATTAAAGAAAATTTAAATAAAATAAAAAAATAATGCCTCTTTTCTATTTGCAGCCTTCTGAAGTAAATATCAACATAACTTTTTCCACAGGCTAATACATTTGAAAATAAAATGGTTTTGTTGGTAGCGGGTGGTGTATTTTGTAGTGTCCCGGAAGAGTTAGTGCTGCAAGGGGTTCTGGGTATTTGTTTTGTTGTGTTTATGTTGTGTTACGGTTAATACATTTAAAATAAAATTGTTGTTTTGTTGGAAGCGGGTGGTGTATTTTGTAGTGTCCCGGAAGAGTTAGTGCTGCAAGGGGTTCTGGGTATTTGTTTTGTTGTGTTTGTGTTGTGTTACGGTTAATACATTTGAAAATAAAATTGTTGTTTTGTTGGTAGCGGGTGGTGTGTTTTGTAGTGTCCCGGAAGAGTTAGTGCTGCAAGGGACTCTGGGTATTTGTTTTGTTGTGTTTATGTTGTGTTACGGTTAATACATTTGAAAATAAAATTGTTGTTTTGTTGGTAGCGGGTGGTGTATTTTGTAGTGTCCCGGAAGAGTTAGGGCTGCAAGGGGTTCTAGGTATTTGTTTTGTTGTGTTTATGTTGTGTTACGGTTAAAACATTTGAAAATAAAATTGTTGTTTTGTTGGTAGCGGGTGGTGTATTTTGTAGTGTCCCGGAAGAGTTAGTGCTGCAAGGGGTTCTGGGTATTGGTTTTGTTGTGTTTATGTTGTGTTACGGTTAGTACATTTGAAAATAAAATTGTTGTTTATGTTGTGTTAACTGTAACACAACATAAACACAACAAAACAAATACCCAGAACCCCTTGCAGCACTAACTCACCCGGGACACTACAAAATACACCACCCGCTACCAACAAAACAACAATTTTATTTTCAAATGTATTAGCCTGTGGAAAAAGTTATGTTGATATTTACCTCAGAAGGCTGCAAATAGAAAAGAGGCATTATTTTTTATTTGTTAAAATTTTCTTTAATATGCCATTGATATTTTTTCGTTTGTGTTGATTCTGCACTATTAAATTATATACGCGTTGCTTGTTCCATATTCAGTGTTAAAGCAAATCAGTGCACCAAACTGAGCAAAAATTACTACTTCAAGGCTTGAATGTTTGATTCATTCATTATTATTTTATTTTCAAATGTATTATTAGCCTGTTGAAAAAGTTTATTTTGATCTTTACGTCAGAGGGCTGCAAATAGAAAAGAGGCTTTCAATTTTTACTATAATTGTATTTGATATGCCATTGATATTTATCAATTATTATTGTTATTGTTTGAAACTTCACAGTAGCTTTGGAGCAATCAAAGCTGCTCACACGGTCAATAAGGTGGGCGCTACGTTTGGCGGCTCAACTTAATCTGTATTATATTTATCCATGACAGCATTTTTGTTGTAAATTGTGAGGTGTGTCTGTTAAAATCCTGGTTGTCTTTTATAAATGACAACAGATGTGAACAAGAGCATGTTTTGTCTTTGTGTGATGATGTATTGTATGTTAAGGGCATTTTATGACTTTTCTTGATTTGATTACGTGATATGATTTTATTGTAATAATTTTAGTGCATGATTTTGTTATCCCTTTAATTTAGGTAGCCTGGGACTGCAGATGGAAATGAGCTATTTACCTCTAATCTGGTACAGAACATATCTTTCTTTGAGTTTTATGTTACTGTGCATCGTCCCCTCAAATAAAGACTAAACTAAACTAAGTTGAGGCAAAAGTTGCAGTGTTTTAAGGCAGGGGTGTTTAACGTACAGCAGGTTTTTTCCGGCCCGCAGGATGAGGTTTTTGTATTCTATTTATTTTTTATTAAATCAACATTAAAAACACACTCATTCACACAAAAAGGTTTTTTTTTTTCCTTCTGTTATTAATATTCTACATATCAAAACAGTCTGCAATGGATACATTCCCTAATTTTACTCATTTCCAATAATTAATACTTTCTATGTCACTGTTTTTTATTTTATTGTAATTTATTTTAGTACAATAAATTTTTTTAAATGTATTTATTTATTTTTGAAATATTATTTTTAGTTCAAGAATTTATTTATTTATTTATTTATTTTTTAAATGAAGGACACTGGGCCCCACTCAGCAACCGTTCTTAAGCACAAAATGTTGTTCTTAGGCCCACTTACGAAGTTTTTAAGAAGATTTTTTTGTATTCGCCAATGTTATGGTTTGCAGAGGGGAGATGACGGCAGCAGACACGATTTAGCTCTGAAATGTATTATATACAAACGTAAATGTTTTTATTTATTTATTTATTTTTTTAGTTCAAGAACATTATTTATTTATTTATTTATTTATTTATTTATCTATTTTTTAAATAAAGGACACAGGGCCCTGTTCAGCAACCTTTCTTAAGAACAAAATGTTGTTCTTAGGCCCACTTACGAAGTTTTTAAGGAGATTTTTTTGTATTCGCCAATGTGTTCTTACCTGGGATTTGTTCGTAGGTAAGAACAAAATCTACGAGTGCTCCAGAGCACTCTTAGTTTCTTCTTAAGTGTGACAAGTTGTTATGGTTTGCAGAGGGGAGATGACGGCAGCAGACATGAGGGTGCGATGTAGCTCTGAAATGTATTATTTACGAATGTAAATGTTTTTATTAAATATATATTTTTTTGTTGTTCAAGAACACTATTTATTTTATTTATTATTAATATTATTTTTTTTAAATAAAGGACACAGGGCACCATTCAGCAACCGTTCTTAAGAACAACATTTTGGTTCTTAGGCCCACTTACAAAGTTTTAAGGAAATTTTTTTGTATTCGCCAATGTTTTCTTAGCTGGAATTTGTTCGTAGGTAAGAACAAAATCTACAAATGTTCCAGAGCACTCTCAGTTTCTTCTTAAGCGTGAGAAGTTGTTATGGTTTGCAGAGGGGAGATGACGGCAGCAGACATGAGGGTGCGATGTAGCTCTGAAATGAATTATATACAAACGTAAATGTTTTTATTTGATCTTTTTTTTTTTTAGTTCAAGAACATTATTTATTTAGTTTTTTTTTTTTTTAAATAAAGGACACAGGGCCTCTTTCAGCAACCGTTCTTAAGAACAACATGTTGTTCTTAGGCCCACTTACGAAGTTTTTAAGAAGATTTTTTTATATTCGCCAATGTGTTCTTAGCTGGGATTTGTTCGTAGGTAAGAGCTCCAGAGCACTCTTATTTTGTTCTTAAGTGTGACAAGTTGTTATGGTTTGCAGAGAGGAGATGACGGCAGCAGACATGAGGGTACAATGTAGCTCTGAAATGTATTGTATACGAACGTAAATGTTTTTATTAAATATATATGTTTTTGTTGTTCAAGAACACTATTTATTTTATTTATTATTATTATTATTATTATTTATAAAATAAAGGACACAGCGCCCCATTCAGCAACCGTTCTTAAGAACAAAAGTTTGTTTTCTTAGGCCCACTTACGAAGTTTTTAAGGAGATTTTTTTGTATTCGCCAATGTGTTTTTACCTGGGATTTGTTCGCAGGTAAGAACAAAATCTACAAGTGCTCCAGGGCACTCTCAGTTTCTTCTTAAGTGTGACAAGTTGTTATGGTTTGCAGAGGGGAGATGACGGCAGCAGACATGAGGGTGCCATGTAGCTCTGAAATGTATTATATACAATCGTAAATGTTTTTATTTAATTTTTTTTTTAGTTCAAGAACATTATTTATTTATCTATTTTTCAAATAAAGGACACAGGGCCCCAGTCAGCAACCGTTCTTAAGAACAAAATGTTGTTCTTAGGCCCACTTACGAAGTTTTTAAGGAGATTTTTTTGTATTCGCCAATGTGTTCTTAGCTGGGATTTGTTCGTAGGTAAGAACAAAATCTACGAGTGCTCCAGAGCACTCTTAGTTTCTTCTTAAGTGTGACAAGTTGTTATGGTTTGCAGAGGGGAGATGACGGCAGCAGACACCAGGCGGTGTTTTAGCTCTAAGATTTATTATATATATATAGACCAAATATATCTGTCCCTTTTGGGGTCGCGGGGGGGCTGGAGCCTATCTCAGCTGCATTCGGATGGAAGGTGAAGCACAACCTGGACAAGTCGCCACCTCATCACAGGGCCAACACAGATAGACAGACAACATTCACACTCACATTCACACACTAGCGCCGATTTAGTGTTGCCAATCAACCTATCCCCAGGTGCATGTCTTTGGAGGTGGGAGGAAGCCGGAGTACCCGGAGGGAACCCACGCAGTCACGGGGAGAACATGCAAACTCGGGACTTCTCAGGACCTTCGTATTGTGAGGCAGATGCACCGACCCCTCTTCCACCGTGCTGCCCATATAATAATCAAACAATACTATATATACTAACTAAGGAAACGGGGTGTGTCAAAACCCAATAATGTGTGTCTGTGTGAGGCTATGTGTGTAGTTAGCTGAAGTGTGTGTTGCCAAGTGTTGAACGAGGGACGAGGAAGTCCAGGGGAGGGAGAAGTCCGTGTCTAAGCGGCAGTTCCGGGAAGTAGAAGGAGAAAAGCAGATGTACGCCAACAGAAGATTATGTTCCGGCGCGGGATGGCAGGTTGAGCAGGCTTATGAAGGCAGCTCGTTCATTATAGCCAGGTGCGCTGATTGCCGGTGAGTGATTGCAGCTCGCGCGTCCCTGGATGTGCGCGGCCGTGGGCGTGTCCCTAGGTGGGATAAATAGAGACGTTATATTGCCAAAAGTTTTTGGCCACCCATTCAAATGATCAGAGTCAGGTGTCCTAATCACTTGGCCCGGTGTATCAAATCAAGCACTTGGGCATGGAGACTGTTTCTACAAACATTTGTGAAAGAATGGGCCGCTTTCAGTGATTTCCAGCGTGGAACTGTCATAGGATGCCACCTGTGCAACAAATCCAGTCGTAAAATTTCCCCGCTCCTAGATATTCCAAAGTCAACGTTCTTATAAGAAAAGTGAATTTTGGGAACAACAGCAACTCAGCCACCATGTGGTAGGCCACGTAAACTGACAGAGAGGGGTCTGAAGCGCATCGTGCAAAGACTTTCTGCCCAGTCAGTTGCTACAGAACTCCAAACTTCATGTGACCTTCAATTTAGCCCACGTACAGTACGCAGAGAGCTTCATGTAATGGGTTTCCATGGCCGAGCAACTTCATCCAAGCCATAAATCACCAAGTCCAACGCAAAGTGTGGAATGCAGTGGTGTAAAGCACGTCGCCTATGGACTCTAGAGCAGTGGAGACGCCTTCTTTGGACTGATAAATCCTGCTTTTCCATCTGGCAATCTGATAGACCAGGCTGGGTTTAGAGGTTGCCAGGATAACGCTACATTTCTGAGTGCATTGTGCCGAGTGTGAAATTTGGTGGAGGAGGAATTATGGTGTGGGGTTGTTTTTTTTCAGGAGTTGGGCTTGGCCCCTTAGTTCCAGTGAAAGGAACTTTGAATGCTCCAGAACATTTTGGACAATTCCATGCTCCCAACCTTGTGGTAACAGTTTGGAGCAGGCCCCTTCCTCTTCCAACATGACTGTGCACCAGTGCACAAAGCAAGGTCCATAAAAACTTGAACTTGACTGGCCTGCACAGAGTCCTGACCTGAACTCGATAGAACACCTTGGGGATGAATTAGAACCAATGCCCTTTATGAAGAATGGTCAAAAAATCCTATCAACACACTGTCAGGCTTTCCCCTGACAGTTTGTTTATGTTTTAGTTTTTTCCTCTGCATTTGTCTGTTTCCTCTGTGTTTAGTATCTCCTGTCCTTAGTTCCTGTCTAGTGCTCTTATTTTGTCAGCTTCCTGTCTCGTTCCCTGAGTGCTGTGTTCCTCCTCAGCTGCGGCTGATTGGCACCTGGCCACACCTGTTGCCAATCAGCCCGCTCCTATTTGTACCTGCTTTGTCTTGTGTCAGTTGCTGGATCATTGTATTGTCATTCGGACTTGTATCGTCGTTGCTATCGTGTCATGTCGTTTTGTTACCGCTACCACCTGTCGAGCTGCATTTTGTCCTGGTCGTCGTAGCGGTAAGCTGTTTCAAGTTTTTCCTGTTTGCTCCATGCTAAAGTTCCTTTTTGATTTCTAGCCTCCAGTGCTAGCTCCCTTAGTTTCTTATCCCGCCCACGTGCATGCTTTTTGTTTATACCCTTTGTTTGTTCTTGTTCTATTATTTTTTATTAAATTGTGTTTTCTTGCTCAATGCCTGCCTCCTTCGACAACAAATAACTCTAACACACACTCTGTAACCTTGTGGACAGCCTTCCCGGAAGAGTTGAAGCTGTGCTAGCTGCAAAAGGTGGATCGACATCATATTGACCCCTATGGGTTAGGAATGGGACGGCACTTCAAGTTCTTAGGTGAGTCAAGGCAAGTGGTTAAATAGTCCTAGTTTTAATGATTGATTTAATTTAATCGGCACCTCCGAGTCCGAGTCCATGGTTCTCCCGCCGGAAAAGGGTGGAGTGCCATCTCCGGGTTTGGGAGGGTCTGGGGAACCCCGGGGAGGAGCTGGACGAAGTGGCTGGGGAGAGAGAAGTCTGGGCTTCCCTGCTTAGGCTGCTGCCCCCGCGACCCGACCTCGGATAAGCAGAAGAAGGTGGATGCATGGATGGAATAAATAAGAGCACTTTGGACTTGCAGGATTTGCTGAAATCCTCCATTAGTTTCCACTGGCCTTTGGGGCAGGAATGGCTGAGCCCCCTGAAATCTGCCTAGCAACAAGTGATCGCCTGAAGACGTGTGATTTCTCCGAAGGAAAACGTTGCATGCTATCTTTGTGGGAGCGCTTTGGGCACAAAGCGTGCTGGCCGGACAGATCTCACGGAGAACATTCTGGTTGGGGAGGCTGATTTCAGGAATGTAGGGGCCTGGGTGCCGCTAAGCCGGGGATGACTATCACCTGGCCTGACATGCCGTGCAGTCAGCCAGAAAGGAGGCTCGCACAGGTCAAGTGATTTGGCGCCTCGGGCGTGTTAAACGCATCAAAGAGCCTGGATCTTCTTTAACGTTCACCTGAGCCGACATTCTCCTCACGCTGCCACCGCCGTACCAACACGGATCTTTTTATGACCTTCCTTTTTTTTTTTTTAACTATCTTCCTGTTTCTGTTATGGTCGCTGTGTGTTGATACCTGCCTTTTTGGACGATTTATTAGGGACCACCGATTTTTTTTTTCCATTTCAGAGACATTTGCGCCTGCTTTATGTTGTTTTTTAGTGGGATTCAAGTCTATTTCTCATGATCTTAAGTAGTATTATCACTGGATGATGAGGGGAAAACATGTTGCACAGGAATACCATGAAGAAGGATACAAACTTGAGAATGTGTTGCTCGGCAACCCCGATATTCAACTTAAAATAGGGCACATAAAGTATATTTCTTATTATCTTAAGTAGTATTATCACTGGAGGACGAGGCGAAAACATGTTACACAGGAATGGCATGAAGAAGAATACAAACTTGAGAATGTGTTGCTCGGCAACCCCGATATTCAACTTAAAATAGGGCAAATAAAATGTATTTCCATCCATCCATCCATCCATTTTCTACCGCTTATTCCCTTTCGGGGTCGCGGGGGTATTTCTCATTATGTTAAGTAGTATTATCACTGGAGGACGAGGCGAAAACATGTTACACAGGAATGGCATGAAGATGAATACAAACGAAAGAATGTGTTTCTCGGCAACCCCGATATTCAACTTAAAATAGGGCAAATAAAATATATTTCTCATTATCTTAAGTAGTATTATCACTGGAGGACGAGGCGAAAACATGTTGCACAGGAATGGCATGAAGAAGAATTCAAACTTCAGAATGTGTTGCTCGGCAACCCCGATATTCAACTTAAAATAGGGCAAATAAAATATATTTCTCATTATGTTAAGTAGTATTATCACTGGAGGACGAGGCGAAAACATGTTACACAGGAATGGCATGAAGATGAATACAAACAAAATAATGTGTTTCTCGGCAACCCCGATATTCAACTTAAAATAGGGCAAATAAAATATATTTCTCATTATCTTAAGTAGTATTATCACTGGAGGACGAGTTGAAAACATGTTGCACAGGAATGGCATGAAGAAGAATATAAACTTGAGAATGTGTTGCTCGGCAACCCCGATATTCAACTTAAAATAGGGCAAAAAAATATATTTCTTATTATCATAAGTAGTATTATCACTGGAGGACGAGGCGAAAACATGTTACACAGGAATGGCATGAAGAGGGATACAAACTTGAGAATGTGTTGCTCGGCAACCCCGATATTCAACTTAAAATAGGGCACATAAAGTATATTTCTTATTATCTTAAGTAGTATTATCACTGGAGGACGAGGCGAAAACATGTTACACAGGAATGGCATGAAGATGAATACAAACGAAAGAATGTGTTGCTCGGCAACCCCGATATTCAACTTAAAATAGGGCAAATAAAATATATCTCTTATTATCTTAAGTAGTATTATCACTGGAGGACGAGGCGAAAACATGTTACACATGAATGGCATGAAGAGGAATACAAACTTGAGAATGTGTTGCTCGGCAACCCCAATATTCGACTTAAAATAGGGCAAATAAAATATATTTCTTATTATCTTAAGTAGTATTATCACTGGAGGACGAGGCGAAAACATGTTACACAGGAATGGCATGAAGAAGAATACAAACTTGAGAATGTGTTGCTCGGCAACCCCGATATTCAACTTAAAATAGGGCACATAAAGTATATTTCTTATTATCTTAAGTAGTATTATCACTGGAGGACGAGGCGAAAACATGTTACACAGGAATGGCATGAAGAAGAATACAAATGTGAGAATGTGTTGCTCGGCAACCCCGATATTCAACTTAAAATAGGGCAAATAAAGTATATTTCTTATTATCTTAAGTAGTATTATCACTGGAGGACGAGGCGAAAACATGTTACACAGGAATGGCATGAAGATGAATACAAACGAAAGAATGTGTTGCTCGGCAACCCCGATATTCAACTTAAAATAGGGCAAATAAAATATATTTCTCATTATCTTAAGTAGTATTATCACTGGAGGACGAGGCGAAAACATGTTACACAGGAATGGCATGAAGAAGAATACAAACTTGAGAATGTGTTGCTCGGCAACCCCAATATTCAACTTAAAATAGGGCACATAAAGTATATTTCTTATTATCTTAAGTAGTATTATCACTGGAGGACGAGGCGAAAACATGTTACACAGGAATGGCATGAAGAAGAATACAAATTTGAGAATGTGTTGCTCGGCAACCCCGATATTCAACTTAAAATAGGGCAAATAAAGTATATTTCTTATTATCTTAAGTAGTATTATCACTGGAGGACTAGGCGAAAACATGTTACACAGGAATGGCATGAAGAGGAATACAAACGTGAGAATGTGTTGCTCGGCAACCCCGATATTCAACTTAAAATAGGGAAAATAAAATATATTTCTCATTATCTTAAGTAGTATTATCACTGGAGGACGAGGCGAAAACATGTTACACATGAATACAAACTTGAGGGGAATATGTTGCACGTCAACCCCAATATTCAACTTAAAATATGGCAAATAAAGCCTATTTCTCATGATCTTAAGTAGCATTATCACTGGAGGACGAAAACAAACATGTTACACACCTGCAAATAGCTAAGCTACCTAAGAAGCCGGCCTTGAAAAACAACAAGGAATAAGCGCTTAGTCAGTGTTGATTTTAAATGAACAGTCGAAAAGTAGATAAAAATCAACAACACCCGGAAGCAGTGAAATTGGCACGTGGTGCAAATGGTAAATAAAAACTGAATACAATGATTTGCAAATATGTTAAAATGAATGGCATAAAGAGGAATACAAACTTCGGAATGTGTTGCTCAGTAACCCCAATATTCAACTTAAAATAGGGCAAATAAAGTATATTTCTCATTATCTCAAGTAGCATTATCACTGGAGGACAAGGCGAAAACATGTTACACACCTGCAAATAGCTAAGCTACCCACGAAGCTGGCCATAAACAACGGCAAGGAATAAGCGCTTAATCAACTTTAAGAAGTGTTGATTTTAAATGAACAGTTGAAAAGTAGATAAAAATCAACAACACCCGGAAGCAGTGAAATTGGCACGTGGTGCAAATGGTAAATAAAAACTGAATACAATGATTTGAAAATATGTTAAAATGAATGGCATGAAGAGGAATACAAACTTAAGAATGTGTTGCTCAGTAACCCCAATATTCAACTTAAAATAGGGCAAATAAAGTATATTTCTCATTATCTTAAGTAGTATTATCACTGGAGGAGGAGGCGAACACATGTTACACACCGAGATCAAGCCAGGAGCATGCAAATGGCTAGGCAAACCTCGAAGCTAGCACAGATGTGTAAGTTACCCATGCCCTGGGCACTAATACACCCCCATACCATCACAGAGGCTGGCTTTTGAACTTTGCGCCTTGAACAGTCCGCATTGGTTCTGTTCCTCTTTGGTCCGGAAGACACGACCTCCCCAGGTTCCAAATTTATTTGAAATGTGGACTCGTCAGACCACAGAACACTTTTACACTTTGCATCAGCCCATCTTAGATGAGTTCGGGCCCAGCGAAGCCAGCGGCGTTTCTGGGTGTTGTTGATAAATGGCTTTCGCTTTGCATAGAAGAGTTTTAACCTGCACTTACAGATGTAGCGACCAACTGTAGTTAATGACAGTGATTTTTCATGGATTTGGCCCCTTAATTCCAGTGAAAGGAACATTGAATGCTCCAGGAATCCAAAACATTTTGGACAATTCCATGCTCCCAACCTTGTAGGAAAAATTTGTAGCGGGCCCCTACCTCTTCCAACATGACCGTGCGGCAGTGCACAAAGCAAGATCCATAAAGACATGAAAGACAGTCTGGTGTGGATGAACGTGACTGGCCTGCACAGAGTCCTGACCTGAACCCGATAGAACACTTTTGGGATGAATTAGAACAAAGACCGAGAGCCAGGCCTTCTCGACCAACATCAGTGTGTTACCTCACGAATGCGGTTTTGGAAAAATGGTCGAGAATCCCTATAAACACACTCCGCAACCTTGTGGACAGCCTTCCCAGAAGAGTTGATGATGAGTTGATGACAGAATCTTTTGTGGATGAACTTGACTGGCCTGCACAGAGTCCTGACTTGAACCCGATAGAACACCTTTGGGATGAATTAGAACAGAGACTGAGAGCCAGGCCTTCTCGAATAACATCAGTGTGTGACCTCACTAATGAGGTTTTGGAAAAATGGTCAAAAATCCCTATAAACACACTCCGCAACCTTGTGGACAGCCTTCCCAGAAGAGTTGATGATGAGTTGATGACAGAATCTTTTGTGCATAAACTTGACTGGCCTGCACAGAGTCCTGACCTGAACCCGATAGAACACTTTTGGGATGAATTAGAACAAAGACCGAGAGCCAGGCCTTCTCGACCAACATCAGTGTGTTACCTCACGAATGCGGTTTTGGAAAAATGGTCGAGAATCCCTATAAACACACTCCGCTACCTTGTGGACAGCCTTCCCAGAAGAGTTGATGATGAGTTGATGACAGAATCTTTTGTGCATGAACTTGACTGGCCTGCACAGAGTCCTGACCTGAACCCGATAGAACACTTTTGGGATGAATTAGAACAAAGACTGAGAGCCAGGCCTTCTCGACCAACATCAGTGTGTAACCTCACCAATGCGGTTTTGGAAAAATGGTCGAAAATCCCTATAAACACACTCCGCAACCTTGTGGACAGCCTTCCCAGAAGAGTTGATGATGAGTTGATGACAGAGTCTGTTGTGGATGGACTTGATTGGCCTGCACAGAGTCTTGACGTGAGCCTTATAGAAACACCTTAGGGATGAATTACAACAAAGACTGAGAGCCAGGCTTTCTCGACCTCACCAATGGCTTTTGGTATTAATTGTGGAAAATTCCTATAAACACCCTCCGCAACCTTGTGGACAGCCTTCCCAAAAGAGTTGATGATGAGTTAATGAGTTGATGAGGTGATGAGTTGATGATGAGTTGATGAGTTGATGACAGAGTCTGGTGTGGATGAACTTGACTGGCCTGCACAGAGTCTTGACCCGAGCCTTATAGAAACACCTTTGGGATGAATTAGAACAGAGACTGAGAGCCAGGCCTTCTCGACCTCAACAATGCGCTTTTGGAAGAATGGTGGAAAATTCCTATAAACACACTCCGCAACCTTGTGGACAGCCTTCCCAAAAGAGTTGTTGACGAGTTGATGACAGAGTCTGGTGTGGATGAACTTGACTGGCCTGCACAGAGTCTTGACCTGAGCCTTATAAAAACACATTTGGGATGAATTAGAACAAAGTCTGAGAGCCAGGCCTTCTCAACCACAACATTGCGCTTTTGGTAATAATTGTGGAAAATTCCTATAAACACACATTGTCCATACCTTGTGGACAGCCTTCCCAGAAGAGTTGAAGCTGTAATAGCTGCAAAACGTGGACTAAAATCAGATTAAACCCTATGGGTTAGGAATAAGTCAATATAGTCGATATAGAGGCAGCTTTGTTTTCCCACGCTTTGATGTCCAAGCTTCAATTGTTTTAAATGTTGGTTTGCACTGCAGCATGTTAGGATGAGTTCAAATGAAAAATATCATCTATTATTTATTATTCCTGGCAGGCGGGACATCCTGCTCTGTCCAGCGGTCCTTGAACGCATCGTAAATATGTCTCCAGTCAAGAACAACCGCGCCGTTCCAAGAGAGCACAACTCCTAGGTTTCAGCGTGAACCCTCGGATATTTTAGTCGCTCAAACATGTGTTCTTGGAAGTTCAGATTGGCGGAGTCTGTTTCTTAAAGGGGAACTGCACTTTAAAAAAAAACAAAAAACAAAAAAACAATGCCCATCGTGCACAATCAATATGAAAAATAACGACGGATGGATTTTTTTTTAATGCCTTCCAATACTATTAAAACAAACAAAAACATAACAAAAGCGCAATAAAAAAAAGCTTACAGGTGAAATGTAATTTAGAAAATGTTGCAATAATGACTAATAAAACAAAACCGTTTTTTTTTTCCTTTTAAAAATGGCATTGCTCAAAACACAATATTGAATCAAAATTAATGTCATTTTTTAAAACAACTTAACCTCTTAAGGCCCCAACTGCTTGTTTACATTTTCTTCTTTGCTATTTGGGCTTATTGGACCCTAATTAGAATAAAAACTAAGAATCATCTTTTGATATGATGTACTTAGTCCACAAGTACACAAATGTGTACGTCATACTTATTCTTATTTTTACACCTTTTTTTTCCCCAAATTCCATTGTATGTTGTACTATTCTGACACCACCAGATGGCAGTTTAAGTGTCCACATAAGTGGCCATAAGACCCCAATTCGGTACTTTACACACTTTTGGAAATAAGAGCTAAAATGTGCTGTCCACGCATGTGGCCACTTGGCCTTTAGAGTTAAAACAAACAAAAACATAACAAAAGGCGGAATAAAAAAAGCTTACATGTGAAATGTAATTTAGAGAAAGTTGCAATAATGACTAATAAAACAAAACAGTTTTTGTTTCCTTTTAAAAATGTCATTGCTCAAAACATTATATTGAATCAAAATTTATGTTTTTAGGAATTATGACCTATCAAAGGCTCCAATTACTTCACATCTAATATTCCACTTTGAAAAATATTTTTTTGTGGAAGATTTTGCATATTTTGTGTGTTTATAAGTGAATACATTTACATATGCAAACATTATTTATTAATTTTTTGGTATTATTTTTCAAAATAACTTATCCTCTTAAGGCCCCAGCTGTTTGTTTACATTTTTTTTCTCTTTGCTATTTGGCCTTATTGGACCCTAATTAGAATAAAAACTAAGAATCATCTTTTGATATGATGTACTTAGTCCACAAGTACACAAACGTGTACGTCATGCTTATTCTTATTTTTACACCTTTTTTCCCCCTCAAATTCCATTGTATGTTGTACTCTTATGTTACCACCAGATGGCAGTATAAGTGTCCACATAAATGGCCATAAGACCCCAATTCAGTAGTGTACATACTTTTGGAAATAAGAGCTAAAAGGTGCTGTCCACGCATGTGGCCACTTGGCCTTTAGAGTTGAAACAAACAAAAACATAACAAAAGGCGGAATAAAAATAAGCTTACAGGTGAAATGTAATTTAGAAAAAAATTGCAATAATGACTAATAAAACAAAACAGTTTTTTTTCCTTTTAAAAATGTCATTGCTCAAAACATAATATTGAATCAAAATTAATGTTTTTAGGAATTATGGACCCATCCAAGGCTCCAATTACTTCACATCTAATATTCCATTTAAAAAAATATTTTTTTGTGGAAGATTTTGCATATTTTGTGTGTTTATTAGTGAATACATTTACATATGCAAACAATATTTATTAATTTTTTGGTATTATTTTTCAAAATAACTTATCCTCTTAAGGCCCCAGCTGTTTGTTTACATTTTTTTTCTCTTTGCTATTTGGCCTTATTGGACCCTAATTAGAATAAAAACTAAGAATCATCTTTTGATATGATGTACTTAGTCCACAAGTACACAAACGTGTACGTCATGCTTATTCTTATTTTTACACCTTTTTTCCCCCTCAAATTCCATTGTATGTTGTACTCTTATGTAACCACCAGATGGCAGTATAAGTGTCCACATAAATGGCCATAAGACCCCAATTCAGTAGTGTACACACTTTTGGAAATAAGAGCTAAAAGGTGCTGTCCACGCATGTGGCCACTTGGCCTTTAGAGTTGAAACAAACAAAAACATAACAAAAGGCGGAATAAAAATAAGCTTACAGGTGAAATGTAATTTAGAAAAAAATTGCAATAATGACTAATAAAACAAAACAGTTTTTTTTCCTTTTAAAAATGTCATTGCTCAAAACATAATATTGAATCAAAATTAATGTTTTTAGGAATTATGGACCCATCCAAGGCTCCAATTACTTCACATCTAATATTCCATTTTAAAAAATATTTTTTTGTGGAAGATTTTGCATATTTTGTGTGTTTATAAGTGAATACATTTACATATGCAAACATTATTTATTATTTTTTTGGTATTATTTTTCAAAACAACTTAACCTCTTAAGGGCCCAGCTGTTTTTTTACATTTTTTTTCTCTTTGCTATTTGGCCTTATTGGACCCTAATTAGAATAAAAACTAAGAATCATCTTTTGATATGATGTACTTAGTCCACAAGTACACAAACGTGTACGTCATGCTTATTCTTATTTTTACACCTTTTTTTTCCCCAAATTCCATTGTATGTTGTACTCTTCCGAAACCACCAGATGGCAGTATGAGTGTCCACATAAGTGGCCATAAAACCCCAATTCGGTAATGTACACACTTTTGGAAATAAGAGCTAAAAGGTGCTGTCCACGCATGTGGCCACTAGGCCTTGAGAGTTGAAACAAAAAAAACATAACAAAAGGCGGAATAAAAAAAAAAAGCTTACAGGTGAAATGTAATTTAGAAAAAGTTGCAATAATGACTAATAAAACAAAACAGTTTTTTTTCCTTTTAAAAATGTCATTGCTCAAAACATAATATTGAATCAAAATCAATGTTTTTTTGTTTTTTTTTATGAATTATTGACCTACCGAAGGCTCCAATTACTTCACATCTAATAGTCCACTTTTAAAAATATTTTTTGGGGAAGATTTTCCATATTTTGTGTGTTTATAACTCAACACATTTACATATGCATACATTTTTTTTTGTATTTTTTTTTTTAATGACTTAACCTCTTAAGGCCCCAGCTGTTTGTTTACATTTCTTTCTTTCTTTTTGCTACTTGGGCTAATTGGACCCTAATTAGAATTAAAAATAAGAATCATCTTTTGATATGATGTACTTAGTCCACAAGTACACTAACGTGTACTTCATGCTTATTCTTATTTTTACACCTTTTTTTCCCAAATTCCATTGTATGTTGTACTCTTCTGACACCACCAGATGGCAGTATAAGTGTCCACATAAGTGGCCATAAGACCCCAATTCGGTAGTGTACACACTTTTGGAAATAAGAGCTAAAAGGTGCTGTCCACGCATGTGGCCACTAGGCCTTTAGAGTTAAAATAAACAAAAACATGACAAAAAGTTAAAATAAAAAAAGCTTACAGGAGAAATGTAATCTAGAAAAAGTTATAATAAAACAAAACTGTTTTTTTTCCCCTTTAAAAATGTCATTGCTCAAAACATAATATTGAATCAAAATCAACGTTTTTTTTTATGAATTATTGATCTATCCAAGGCTCCGATTACTTCACATCTAATATTCCACTTTGAAAAATATTTTTTTTTGTGGAAGATTTTGCATATTTTGTGTGTTTGCCATAAAAAAAAAACCCAAAAACACATTTTTCTTCGGAAAATAACAAAACAAACTTAGAATCTGAAGTTGACTCTAGAGACTTAAGCGTTAAATAAATAATGCATGCATGCCCTGGCACACCATGACCATCACTTCATGAACCAAGCAAAACACTTTTTTACACTTTTATACTGAAATAAATATACCTACAACTTATTAAATACACATATAGAAAAAACAAATACCGGCAGCGGTAAAATTTAAATCTGTGAAGGAAAGAAGAAAGTGAATGAATGTTTAAAACTGAATACATTTAGATATGCATAAACATTTTATTTATTTTTTATTATTTTTTAAATGACTTTAGTAACATTTATGACAACCTTTTTGAAAAACTTAAAAAAAAAAATAAAAATAAAGAAATAAAAAAAGAAAGTGAATTTATATTTTTTTACTGAATAAATTTACATATGCATAAACATTGTATTTATTTTTTATTATTTTTTAAAAAAACACTTAAGTAACGTTTATGACAACTTTTTTCCAAAACTGGGAGAAAAAAAAGAAGAAGAAAAAAGAAGAAAGTGAATGAATTATAACTGAATACATTTAAATATGCATAAACATTTTATTTCTTTTGTGTTATTTTTAAAAATGACTTAAGTAATGTTTACGAAAACTTTTTCCAAAACTTATTTAAAAAAAAAGAAAAAAAGGAAGAAAGTGAATGAATGTTTATAACTAAATACATTTACATATGCATAAACATTTAATTTATTTTTTATTTTTTTAATGACTTATATGACTTAAATAAAAAGAAGAAAAAAAAGGTGAATGAATGTTTTTTACTGAATACATTTATATATGCATAACAATTGTATTTATTTTTTATTATTGTTTTAAATGACTATAGTAACGTTTATGACAACCCTTTTCCAAAACTTAAAAAAAAAGAAAGTGAATGAATGTTTTTTACTGACTACATTTACATATGCATAAACATTTATTTATTTTTTATTATTTTTTTTAATGACTTAATTAACGTTTATGACAACCTTTTTCCAAAACTTGAAAAAAAAGAAGAAAAAAAAGAAGAAAGCGAATGACTTATAACTGAATATATTTACATATGCATAAACATTTTTTTTATTTTTTTTAAATGACTTAAGTAACGTTTATGACAACCTCTTTCCAAAACTTGGAGAAAAAAAAAATACATAAAAAAGAAAAAAGAGAACGAATGTTTATAACTGACTACATTTACATATGCATAAACATTTTATTTAATTTTTTTATTATTTTTTTAAATGACTTAATTAACGTTTATGACAACCTTTTTCCAAAACTTGAAAAAAAAGGAAAAAAAAGAAGAAAGTTAATGAATTATAACTGAACACATTTAAATATGAATAAACATTTTATTTTTTTATTTTTTTATTTTTAAATGACTTAAGTAATGTCTAACCACAACCTTTTTCTAAAACATATTTTAAAAGAAAGAAAAAAGGAAGAACGTGAATGAATGTTTATAATTAAATACATTTACATGTGCATAAACATTGTATTTATTTTTTATTATTGTTTTAAATGACTTTATTAACGTTTATTACAACCTTTTTCCAAAACTTGAAAAAATAATTAAAAGAAAAAAAAAGAAAAAAGTGAATGAATTTTTATTTACTGAATACATTTACGTATGCATAAAAAATGTTTTTATTTTTTATTATTGTTTTAAATGACTTTAGTAACGTTTATGACAACCTATTTCCAAAACTTGAAAAAAACATTTAAAAAAAAAAAAGAAAGCGAATCAATGTTTTTTACTGACTACATTTACATATGCATAAACATTTTATTTATTTTTTATTATTGTTTTAAATTACTTTATTAACGTTTATTACAACCTTTTTCCAAAACTTGAAAAAATAATTAAAAGAAAAAAAAAAGAAAAAAGTGAATAAATTTTATTTACTGAATACATTTACATATGCATAAAAATGTTATTTATGTTTTATTATTGTTTCAAATGACTTTAGTAACGTTTATGACAACCTATTTCCAAAACTTGAAAAAAACATTTGAAAAAAAAAAAAAAAGAAAGCGAATGAATGTTTTTTACTGACTACATTTACATGTGCATAAACATTTTATTTATTTTTCATTATTCTTTTAAATGACTTTGTTAACGTTTATTACAACCTTTTTCCAAAACTTGAAAAAAATTATTAAAAGAAAAAAAAAGAAAAAAGTGAATGAATTTTTATTTACTGAATACATTTACATATGGATAAAAATGTTATTTATGTTTTATTATTGTTTTAAATGACTTTAGTAACGTTTATGACAACCTATTTCCAAAACTTGAAAAAAACATTTAAAAAAAAAAAAAAAAAGACAGCGAATAAATGTTTTTTTACTGACTACATTAACATATGCATAAACATTTTATTTTTTTTAATTATTGTTTTAAATGACTTTATTAACGTTTATTACAACCTTTTTCCAAAACTTGAAAAAATAATTAAAAGAAAAAAGTGAATGAATTTTTATTTACTGAATACATTTACATATGCATAAAATAATAAATAAATAAATAAATGGGTTGTACTTGTATAGCGCTTTTCTACCTTCAAGGTACTCAAAGCGCTTTGACACTACTTCCACATTCACACACACATTCACACACTGATGGAGGGAGCTGCCATGCAAGGCGCCAACCAGCACCCATCAGGAGCAAGGGTGAAGTGTCTTGCTCAGGACACAACGGACATGACGAGGTTGGTTCTAGGTGGGATTGAACCAGTGACCCTCGGGTTGCGCCACGCCGTCCCTAATGAGGACTTATTGTAACGATTTAATGCAAAGGTCTTCAACAGAGGTACTGAAGGTGAAATGTTTGGTTCATTAAAGTTAAAGTACCAATGATTTTCACAAACACACGAGGTGTGGCGAAATTATTCTCTGCATTTGACCCCCTGGGAGGTGAGGGGAGCAGTGGGCAGCAGCGGCGGCAGCGCCCGGGAATAATTTTTGGTGATTTAACCCTTACTTCCTACCTTTGATGCTGAGTGCCAAGCAGGGAGGTAATGGGTCCATTTTTATAGTCTTTGGTATGACTAGCCTTTTGGTTTGTATCTTTTTTCATATTATCTTCCACAAATTTACCGAAAGTGTCTTTAAATACACAATACAATGGATCTAGTAGATTGTAGTGTAGTTAAAAAATAACCTTGGCATGGCCCCTTGGCTCACTATAGTAACATGAATACTTATATTGTGGTATTCACTTAACATTTAAGATAACCACCGATGCTAGTTGTCAGCTAACAATTAGCGCTGCAGTTGCCAGCTAGCACTTAGCATACTAGTTGTCAAATAGCGATTAGTGCTCTGGCTATTAGCAGCTCTATATTGTACTATCTCAATATCTTAGAGTACAGTCTTGCACAATAACAAGGTGTCTTTAGAACCAGTTTAATTTAAAACAGCATCACAATTTTAGTAGAGGGTGCATCCTCCTTCTCTGGATCAGTTTGGGGGTCCCTGGTCTGTAAAACGTTGAAGAGATAATGTATTCTGTCACTGTTTGTCTTGAAAATAAATATGGCGGCTATTTGTATGGGACTGTAATGATGTCAAGACCAGGGTACATTTTTGAATGTAGTACAAACCCCGTTTCCATTTGAGTTGGGAAATGGGGTTAGATGCAAACACAAACAGAATACAATGATTTGCAAATCCTTTTCAAGCCATATTCAGTTGAATATGCTACAAAGACAACATATTTCATGTTCAAACTGGTAAAAAAAATTTTGTTTGCAAATATTCATTAACTTTAAAAATGTTATTTATTTTTTATTATTGTTTTAAATGACTTTAGTAACGTTTATGACAACCTATTTCCAAAACTTGAAAAAAACATTTAAAGAAATAAAAAAAAAGACAGCGAATAAATGTTTTTTTACTGACTACATTAACATATGCATAAACATTTTATTTTTTTTAATTATTGTTTTAAATGACTTTATTAACGTTTATTACAACCTTTTTCCAAAACTTGAAAAAATAATTAAAAGAAAAAAAAAAGTGAATGAATTTTTATTTATTGAATACATTTACATATGCATAAAAATTTTATTTATTTTTTATTATTGTTTTAAATTACTTCAGTAACGTGTATGACAACCTATTTCCAAAAATTGAAAAAAACATTTGAAAAAAAAAAAAAAAAAGAAAGCGAATTAATGTTTTTTACTGACTACATTAACATATGCATAAACATTTTATTTATTTTTCGTTATTTTTTTAAATGACTTAAGTAGCATTTATGACAACCTTTTTACAAAACTTGAAAAAAGAAAAAAGAGAACGAATGTTTATAACTGAATACATTTACATATGCATAAAAATGTTATTTATTTTTTATTATTGTTTTAAATGATTTTAGTAACATTTATGACAACATATTTCCAAAACTTGAAAAAAACGTTTAAAAAATAAAAAAAATTAAAGAAAGCGAATGAATGTTTTTTACTGACTACATTTACATATGCATAAACATATTATTTATTTTTCATCCATCGATCCATTTTCTACCGCTTATTCCCTTTTGGGGTCGCGTGGGGTGCCGGCGCCTATCTCAGCTACAATCGGGCGGAAGGCGGGATACACCCTGGACAAGTCGCCACCTCATCGCAGGGCCAACATTATTTTTTTAAATGACTTAAGTAGCATTTATGAAAACCTTTTTACAAAACTTGAAAAAAGAAAAAAGAGAACGAATGTTTATAACTGACTACATTTACATATGCATAAACATTGTATTTATTTTTATATCATTTTTTTAAATGACTTAAGTAATTTCTATGACATTTTTCCTAAACTTGAAAAATAAAGAGAAAAAGAAAGTGAATGAATTATAACTAAACACATTTACATATGCATAAACATTTTACATTTTTTTGTATTATATTTTTAAATAACCTTTTTCCCAAACCCAATATAGAATGTGAGATATAACATTTATCATTGGTTTAAAAAAAAAATTGGGACCCCAAAAAAGTACTGCGGGACCCCATTTTTATGTCTTGATGAGGTATTAACATTAATATCCTCATTATGTTTGCAAGTTTCGCATAAATGCACTTTTTGTTTTATTTTTTTTATCATAAAACTGCCACCGTTGATCAAGTTAATGTTAGTTTGGAATAAATGTGATTTGTACATCAGCGTTGGCCTTTAAAAAATATATTTTTTTAAACTATTACTGTCGTTAAATAACATGAGAGCAAAAATGCAGTGTGGTTTCCCTTACAATACGTGGTGGTGTGCTGCCCTCTGGTGGTGCATCTGTGTAACAACACGCATGGGGGTTGAGGCATCTGCCTTGTGGTTTGGTTTGAGAAGACAAAAGTCTAAGGGAGCACACCCTGAGGAGAAAAGCAAGTGCCGGTAAGCGCACCGTAGGCGGTCCTCCGACAGTCCGGAGGTCTGGCAGCCTCCTCTGGCTGTGAGGAGGACCCGGTCGTCCTGGGTTTCCCTTGCCGCGCGTCTCCCTGGTCGAAAAAGACGGTCACGAATGCGGTGGAAGGCTGCAGCAAAAGTGGGCCCCTCCAATTGTCTTAGTCTCCATGCCCTTGGACCCTGGCCTTGTCTTCTGCCAAGGACTCACATCTATACCTTCGGCCATTCTAAGCCAGTCATTTCCAGGAGTTATGTCTCGCCCTCTGAGAAGCCTCCATTTTTACTAATAACTTCCAATGTTACCAAAATAAGCAGGTTCTGTCAACAATAACCATCCACAAACTTCTGGGTGAGTTTGTTGACCAAACCTCTTGACTGGACAGGACTCTCACACTATTATGTTAGATCCACTATGGACTGGACTCTCACACTATTATGTTAGATCCACTATGGACTGGACTCTCACACTATTATGTCAGATCCACTATGGACTTGACTCTAACTATTATGTTAGATCCACTATGGACTGGACTCTCACAATATTATGTCGAATCCACTATGGACTTGACTATAACTGATATGTTAGATCCACTATGGACTGGACTCTCACACTATTATGTTAGATCCACTATGGACTGGACTCTCACACTATTATGTTAGATCCACTATGGACTGGACTCTCACACTATTATGTCAGATCCACTATGGACTTGACTCTCACTATTATGTTAGATCCACTATGGACTGGACTCTCACAATATTATGTCGAATCCACTATGGACTTGACTATAACTGATATGTTAGATCCACTATGGACTGGACTCTCACACTATTATGTTAGATCCACTATGGACTGGACTCTCACACTATTATGTTAGATCCACTATGGACTGGACTCTCTCTATTATGTTGGATCCACTATGGACTGGACTCTCTCTATTATGTTAGATCCACTATGGATTGGACTCTCACTATTATGTTAGATCCACTATGTACTGCACTCTCTCTATTATGTTGGATCCACTATGGACTGGACTCTCTCTATTATGTTAGATCCACTATGGATTGGACTCTCACTATTATGTTAGATCCACTATGGACTGGACTCTCTCTATTATGTTAGATCCACTATAGACTGGACTCTCTCTATTATGTTAGATCCACTATGGACTGGACTCTCACTATTATGTTAGATCCACTATGGACTGGACTCTCTCTATTATGTTAGATCCACTATGGACTGGACTCTCTCTATTATGTTAGATCCACTATGGACTGGACTCTCACTATTATGTTAGATCCACTATGGACTGGACTCTCTCTATTATGTTAGATCCACTATAGACTGGACTCTCACTATTATGTTAGATCCACTATGGACTGGACTCTCACTATTATGTTAGATCCACTATGGACTGGACTCTCTCTATTATGTTAGATCCACTATGGACTGGACTCTCAATATAATGTTGGATCCACTATGGACTGGACTCTCACTATAATGTTAGATCAACTATGGACTGCATCTTCTTCTGCTTATCCCAGGTCGGGTCGCGGGGGCAGCAGCCTAAGCAGGGAAGCCCACACTTTCCTCTCCCTGGCCACTTCGTCATCATTCGTCAATAAATATGTTTTTTAAAAAGATGATTTTCACAGCCAGCTTGCAGACTCTGCATCAGTCTTCCATGCAGCAACACACAAAATAAATGGATACGAAATCATTAAAATGAATGATTAATTTATTCATTTTTTGTTTGTTGTTCTTATATCAGGGGATTTGTAGATTGTAATTCTTGCGGGAAGGTCAAAGGCCCCACCTCCTGCATGCAGATGGACACACACTGGTACACGTCTCTGGCACAAACAAATGGTCTTTCCGTATCGCAAGGAGAGAATTTCCAAAAGGTTTCCCCTGAAAAACACAAAAAAGTAAAAACTTCATTTTAAGGTCTTGATGTTCAATGTACAAATAAAATGGTTCCTGTTGTATTCTAAATAAAAGCAAGATCCACTATGGACTACACTCTCACTATTATGTTGGATCTACTATGGACTGGATCTAACATAATAGTGAGAGTCCAGTCCATAGTGGATCTAACATAATAGTGAGAGTCCAGTCCATAGTGGATCTAACATAATAGTGAGAGTCCAGTCCATAGTGGATCTAACATAAAACTGTGAGAGTCCAGTCCATAGTGGATCTAACATAATAGTGTGAGAGTCCAGTCCATAGTGGATCTAACATAATAGTGAGAGTCCAGTCCATAGTGAATCTAACATAAAACTGTGGGAGTCCAGTCCATAGTGGATCTAACATAATAGTGAGAGTCCAATCCATAGTGGATCTGACATAATAGTAAGAAAGTCCAGTCCATGGTGGATCTAACATAATAGTGAGAGTCCAGTCCATAGCGGATCTAACATAATAGTGGGAAAGTACGGTCTCACTAACATAATAGTGAGAGACCAGTCCATAGTGGTTCTAACATATTAGTGAGAGTCCAGTCCATAGTGGATCTAACATAATAGTGAGAGTCCAGTCCATAGTGGATCTAACATAATAGTGAGAGTCCAGTCCATAGTGGATCTAACATAACAGTGAGAGTCCAGTCCATAGTGGATCTAACATAATAGTGGGAGTCCAGTCCATAGTGGATCTAACATAATAGTAAGAAAGTCCAGGCCATAGTGGATCTAACATAATAGTAAGAAAGTCCAGGCCATAGTGGATCTAACATAATAGTGAGAGAGTCCAGTCCATAGTAGATCTAGCATAATAGTGAGAGTCCAGTCCATAGTGGATCTAACATAATAGTGAGAGAGTCCAGTCCATAGTAGATCTAACATAATAGTGAGAGTCCAGTCCATAGTGGATCTAACATAATAGTGAGAGTCGAGTCCATAGTGGATCTAACATAATAGTGAAAGTCCAGTCCATAGTGGTTCTAACATATTAGTGAGAATCCAGTCCATAGTGGATCTAACATAATAGTGAGAGTCCAGTCCATAGTGGATCAAACATAATAGTGTGAGAGTCCAGTCCATAGTCGATTTAACATAATAGAGAGAGTCCAGTCCATAGTGGATCCAACATAATAGTGGGAAAGTCCGGTCTCACTAACATAATAGTGAGAGTCCAGTCCATAGTGGTTCTAACATATTAATGAGAGTCCAGTCCATAGTGGATCTAACATAATAGTGGGAGTCTAGTCCAAAGTGGATCTAACATAATAGTGTGAGACTGGACTCCCACTATTATGTTAGATCCACTATGGACTGGACTCCCACTAACATGTTAGTGTGAGAGTCCAGTCCATAGCGCATCTTTAAATGTCATTTATATTGTATATCGTCAAAACTGCCCAGCCCTAAACAAGATAAAGAAATATAACTCATACCGTCGTCAACATTCTGTGTTCCACATTCTCCATCATTGTCGGACGGCCTCAAAAAAAAGTCAACTTCTGATTGGTCAGTCCAAGACAAATCCAAATCCACCTGTTCATGACATTGCAAGAACTAAACACATCATTATTAAAATGTTTACTGTCAAGATTGTAAGCTTCCAGTCCCTAAGGGAGAAGGGGAGTGTTGTTTTGTTGCTTTTGATGTTGTTGTGTTTTGTTACTATGGATTATGTAAGTCAGCTGGTGGGGTTTGGCATGTGGAGTGCTGTGGACTTAGACGAGCAGTGTGTTTTTGTGTGTTGCGTATTATAGTGATGTATGTTTTTCTGTACTTGTGAGGACCCCCGGAAAAATGAGATGCTGCATCTAAAGCGCTGTCGTTGTTGTGTTTTGTTACTATGGAATATGTCAGAGTTTGTTGCTGACGAACCCCAAGATGCAGAGAAGGAGGCAGGCATTGAATAAGAAAATATCATTTAATTTAAATAATAGAACAAGATCTAACAAAAGGGTACTAACACAAAGCGCGCACGAGGCGGATAACAAACTAAGGGAGCTAGCATGGGAGCTAGAAAACAAAAGGGAACGTTGCATGTCTCACGCTTTGATAAAAGGATTGGACTCAGATGCAGAGTCAGGCTTTTATTTTGACAACTTCCTTTTACCTCCAAAGTCAAGAAATAACATTATCACAACGAAAAAAAAAAAAACTATTCGGCGAAAAGGTTCCAGAAAAAGAAGGAACAACCGAAAAGTAAAGAAGAACTATAATTGACGCCGTAAATGCTATAAACAGTATTTAACAAAAAACACTCCAACAGGAGGACCAAAATAACATCTATGAAATGTTCTACACTACCTAATCTAATAAAGTTTTTAACAAAAATAGTCACTCAAAAAGTTGAGGAATGAGAGAAAAAATTTTAACTGAAACTTACCACTGCGGCTGAATAACTAAATAACCAAAATCGCTCTGCTGAGGAGGAAGAAAGGAAAACTCAAAATATTCATAAAGGGGTTCAGGATCAAGGGACATAGGCAGAAGACAAGGCAAGGCATGGACAAAGACACGGACGCTAGAGAGCACGAATAAACGAGACAATCTGGCACAGAACAAAGGGAGGAGTGAGCTTATAAAACACATGAAGGTAATAGGGAAACAATCAGAAAACAGGGATGACGTCAGACTGACGACACAGAAGGAAGGGCAAGTGACCTGAAACGAGCGGAGAGTTACTTTTCAAATTAAAACCACAAGACAGAAAAACCCCAAATAAGACGTCCCTCACCGCATGGAAGCTAGCAAGAATCGAGCAGGAAACAGAAGTGGTACGTGTAATATAAAAACAAACTTGGAAGCAGGGAACAAAAGGCAGTAGGCTAAAAACCACAATCAAACATAGCTTACCGCAACGCTGCATAGACAAGACAAGGTACGACACCACAGGAGCGATGACACATCACAAGAGCGACAAGAAGTGACGTCGACGAATCAATAATCCAGCACTGACTGGGGGAACAAAGCAGGTACAGAAAGGAGCGGGCTGATTGACACCAGGTGTGGCCCGGTGCCAATCAGCCGCAGCTGAGGGGAAACAAAGCACTCAGGGAGACAAACAGGAAGCTGAACCAAAATAAGAGGGCCGACAGGAACTGAGGACAGGAAATACTAAACACACAGAGGAAAAACTAAAACACAAACAAACTGTCAGTGGCAAGCCTGACAGATTATGTATGTCAGCTGGTGGGGTTTGGCTGTGGACTTAGACGAGCAGTGTGTTTTTGTGTGTTGCGTGTTATAGTGATGTATGTTTTTCTGTACTTGTGAGGACCCCCCTGGAAAAATGAGACGCTGCACCCAAAGCTCTGTCCTTGAAGTACTTGTTTTGAAATAAATAGTAAAGTTTGGACACACTTTCTCATTTCAATGTGTTTTCTTTATTTCCGTGACTATTTACATTATACTTTAGAGCAGGGGTCACCAACACGGTGCCAGCGGGCACCAGGTCGCCCGTAAGGACCAGATAAGTCGCCCGCTGGCCTGTTCTAAAAATAGTTCAAATAGCAGCACTTACCAGTGAGCTGCCTCTATTTTTTTCAATTGTATTTATTTACTAGCAATCTGGTCTCGCTTTGTTCGACATTTTTAATTCTAAGAGAGACAAAACTCAAATGGAATTTGAAAATCCGAGAAAATATTTGAAAGACTTGGTCTTCACTTGTTTAAATAAATGTATTTTTTTTTTCTTTGCTTCTTAAAACTTTCAGAAAGACAATTTTAGAGAAAAAATACAACCTTAAAAATGATTTTAGGATTTTTAAACACATGTACCTTTTTACCTTTTAAATTCCTGCCTCGTCTTTCCTGATCAATGTTCATGCACATTTATCTTTTTTATGGTAAAGAATAATAAATACATTTTAATTAAATCCTTCATTTTAGCTTCTGTTTTTTCGACGAAGAATATTTGTGAAATATTTTTTCATGCGTATGATTAAAATTCAAAAACATTATTCTGGAAAATGTAGAAAATCTTTAGAATCAAATTTAAGTCTTATTTTAAAGTCTTTTGAATTGCTTTTAAAATTTCTGTTCTGGAAAAATCTAGAAGAAATAATGATTTGTCTTTGTTAGAAATATAGCTTGGTCCAATTTGTTATATATTCTAACAAAGTGCAGATTGGGTTTTAACCTATTTAAAACAGGTCATCAAAATTATAAAATTAATCTTAATCAGGGAAAATTACTAATGATGTTCCATAAATTCTTTTTTTAATTTTTTCAAAAAGATTCGAACTAGCTAGTTTTTCTCTTCTTTTTTTGGTTGAATTATGAAGCTTCCTCTGGCTGTGAGGTGGTCCCGGTCGTCCTGGGTTTCCCTTGCCACGCGTCTCCTTGGTCGGAAAAGACCTCGACGGTCAATGGTCGCATGGAAGATCCACAACGGTCACGAAGACGGAGGAAGGCTGCAGCAAAAATGGGCCCCTCCGATTGTCTTAGTCTCCTTGCCCTTGGACCCTGGCCTTGTCTCCGCCAATTTCGAAATTGAAGATAAACTATGTTTCAAAATTTAATTTTCATTTTTTCCAGTTTTCTCCTCTTTTAAACCGTTCAATTAAGTGTTTTTTTCATCATTTATTCTCTACAAAAAACTTTCGGTAAAAGGAAAAAAAATGTACGACGGAATGACAGACAGAAATACCCATTTTTTATATATATATATAGATTCATGTATTAAAGGTAAATAGAGAAAATTGGCTATTTCTGGCAATTTATTTAAGTGTGTATCAAACTGGTAGCCCTTCGCATTAATCAGTACCCAAGAAGTAGCTCTTGGTTTCAAAAAGGTTGCTGTAGATTGTCACTGAAGGCATCGAAACTATGACACCTGTGAAGTGAAAACCATTTGAGGTGACTGTCACACCTGGGTGAAGTCTCGTCCGGGGTTTCCTGATTTTTCATTTCCTGTTTTATTTTGAAATGCAGACTCCCCCTCTCGTTTCAGATCACTTGCCCTTCCTCCTGTTCCACTGGTCTGACGTCTTTCCTGATTGCCTGATCGTGTCCACCTGTGTCACCCTCCCTCAGGTTTACAAAAGTCTCGTCCTCCTTCTGTCCTGCGTTCCTGTCAGACATGGACTTGGACTTTGGTTGTTTCTTCGATGCGGAGGATATTTAGTACCAGTCAGACGTGAATGTAAGTGCATCTTGATTTATTAACACTAACACAAACAAACTACAAAAAGGCAAACAAAGGGCGCACACAATGGCGGAGAACAAATACTTGGCTACAAAAACAAATGACTAGAACAAAGGCTGTAAGCTATAAACGTGAAACAAAAACACTTGCACCGTGGCATGAATAACAAACCAAAAACTTACGTGGCATGGACAGAATAATAAACAGTGTGGCAAGGCATGAAGGTAGAAGTTGCCAGACTGACTACCTGGTAACTATGGCTTAAATAATAACTGTGATCATTGAAATCAGGTGTGAGGGCTGAGGACAGGGGCGTGACTTGAGGGCATGGTGAAAATCAAAGAGTTTGCAAACCTTTTGTCAGGTTGGATTAGCTTCTCAGCATTGCCTCCGTTGAGGTGCTTTTTGTCATATTTTGCATGTTGTTTCCTGTGCCGGAGTGTTTCGTATCTTTTTTGTGCAGACCTCCTGCGTTCCTGTCAGGCATGGACTTGGACTTTGGTTGTTTCTTCGACGCGGCGGATATTTAGGACGAGCCTGACGTGAATGTAGGTACATCTTGATTTATTAACACTAACACAAACAAACTACAAAAAGGCAAACAAAGGGCGCACACAATGGCGGAGAACAAATACTTGGCTACAAAAACAAATGACTAGAACAAAGGCTGTAAGCTATAAACGTGAAACAAAAACACTTGCACCGTGGCATGAATAACAAACCAAAAACTTACGTGGCATGGACAGAATAATAAACAGTGTGGCAAGGCATGAAGGTAGAAGTTGCCAGACTGACTACCTGGTAACTGTGGCTTAAATAATAACCGTGATCATTGAAATCAGGTGTGAGGGCTGAGGACAGGGGCGTGACTTGAGGGCATGGTGAAAATCAAAGAGTTTGCAAACCTTTTGTCAGGTTGGATTAGCTTCTCAGCATTGCCTCCGTTGAGGTGCTTTTTGTCATATTTTGCATGTTGTTTCCTGTGCCGGAGTGTTTCGTATCTTTTTTGTGCAGACCTCCTGCGTTCCTGTCAGGCATGGACTTGGACTTTGGTTGTTTCTTCGACGCGGCGGATATTTAGGACGAGCCTGACGTGAATGTAGGTACATCTTGATTTATTAACACTAACACAAACAAACTACAAAAAGGCAAACAAAGGGCGCACACAATGGCGGAGAACAAATACTTGGCTACAAAAACAAATGACTAGAACAAAGGCTGTAAGCTATAAACGTGAAACAAAAACACTTGCACCGTGGCATGAATAACAAACCAAAAACTTACGTGGCATGGACAGAATAATAAACAGTGTGGCAAGGCATGAAGGTAGAAGTTGCCAGACTGACTACCTGGTAACTGTGGCTTAAATAATAACCGTGATCATTGAAATCAGGTGTGAGGGCTGAGGACAGGGGCGTGACTTGAGGGCATGGTGAAAATCAAAGAGTTTGCAAACCTTTTGTCAGGTAAGATTAGCTTCTTAGCATTGCCTCCGTTGAGGTGCTTTTTGTCATATTTTGCATGTTGTTTTCTTAGCACCTTTTTTCCTTCCTCAGCCGGAGTGTTTTGAGTTTTTTTTTTTAGATTTTGTTGGTAAGCTCTGTTTTGATAGACTGTTTTAGTTTCTCCCTTTTTGGACCCTTTTCCTTGTGGGAACACAAATCCTGCATTTGTGTTCCGAGTCCTATTGTGACTACCGCTTGAAGCCAGTCGAGAGAATGCCAAGAGTGTGCAAAACTGTAAGCAGAGCAAAGGGTGGCTATTTTAAAGAAACTAGAATATAAAACATGTTTTCAGTTATTTCACCTTTTTTTGTTAAGTACAAACCCCGTTTCCATATGAGTTGGGAAATTGTGTTAGATGTAAATATAAACGGAATACAATGATTTGCAAATCCTTTTCAACCCATATTCAGTTGAATATGCTACAAAGACAAAATATTTGATGTTCAAACTCATAAACTTTATTTTTTTTGCAAATAATAATTAACTTAGAATTTCATGGCTGCAACACGTGCCAAAGTAGTTGGGAAAGGGCATGTTCACCACTGTGTTACATCACCTTTTCTTTTAACAACACTCAATAAACGTTTGGGAACTGAGGAAACTAATTGTTGAAGCTTTGAAAGTGGAATTCTTTCCCATTCTTGTTTTATGTAGAGCTTCAGTCCTTCAACAGTCCGGGGTCTCGGCTGTCGTATTTTACGCTTCATGATGCGCCACACATTTTCCATGGGAGACAGCTCTGGACTGCAGGCGGGCCAGGAAAGTACCCGCATTATTTTTTTTACGAAGCCACGCTGTTGTAACACTTGTCTTGCTGAAATAAGCAGGGGCGTCCATGATAACGTTGCTTGGATGACAACATATGTTGTTCCAAAACCTGTATGGCCCGTTCAGTATTAATGGTGCCTTCACAGATGTGTAAGTTACCCATGCCTTGGGCACTAATGCACCCCCATACCATCACAGATGCTGGCTTTTTAACTTTGCACCTATAACAATCCGAATAGTTATTTTCCTCTTTGTCCTCTGTTTCCGTATATAATTTGAAATGTGGCCTCGTTAGACCACAGAACACCTTTCCACTTCGCATCAGTCCATCTTAGGTGAGCTCGGGCCAAGCCAGGCCGGCGACGTTTCAGGATATTATTGATAAATGGGTTTGGCCTTGCATAGTAGAGTTTTAACTTGCAGCGACCGACTGTAGTTACTGACAGTGGTTTTATGAAGTGTCCCTTAGCCCATGTGGTGATATCCTTTACACACTGATGTCGGATTTTTGATGCAGTACCGCCTGAGGGATCAAAAGTCCGAAATATCATCGTGATTTCTCCAGATTCTCGTAACTTTTTGATGATTTTACGGACCGTAGATAGTAAAATCCCAAAATTCCTTGCAATAGCTCGTTGAGAAATGTTGTTCTAAAACTGTTCGACAATTTGCTTACAAAGTGGTGACCCTCGCCCCATCCTTGATTGTGAATTAGTTAGCATTTCATGGAAGCTGCTTTTATAGCCAATCATGGTACCCACCTGTTCCCAATTAGCCTGCACACCTGTGGGATGTTCCAAATAAGTGTTTGATGAGCATTCCTCAACTTTTCCCTCAAATTTATTGCCACCTTTCCCAACTTCTTTGTCACGTCTTGCTGGCATCAAATTCTAAAGTTAATGATTATTTGCGACAACAAAAAAATGTTTGAGTTTGAACATCAAATATGTTGTCTTTGTAGCATATTCAACTGAATACGGGTTGAAAATGATCTGCAAATCATTGTATTCAGTTTATATTTACATCTAACGCAATTTCCCAACTCATATGGAAACGGGGTTTGTACATAACTCCGCATATGTTCGTTTGTAGTTTCGATGCCTTCAGTCGCAATATCCGATGTAAAAAAGTAATAAAATAAAGAAAACTCATTGAATGAGAATACGTCTGTGTTTATAAAGTAGATATGCGCTGTAGCAACACTCAATTCTCTCACATCCTTCCTTTTTGTGGGGGTGACAAGATGGATATTTCATGTTCTATACGAAATACTTATGAGAACAAGACAACTTTGTTTCACCTCATTCCGGAGTCCAATCCACGGTTCAGAAATATCTCGAATGAAGGTGAGCCCATTAATGACTGATACTTCCACTTGGTTGTGGATGGATGCCAAATTCCCACCAAACTGGTTGCAGGTCGCCTATTAGTGATAAGAGAGTAAAATAAATTAATTAACTAAGTCAAGGTCTCCAAAAGGCACAAGTGACTTTTTAACCACCTAGCATTCTGGGATTTGGTTTTGGGTAAAGCTTCGACAACAACAACAAAAGTCAGAACCAGAGTAAAAGTGAAGCTCTGTAATTAATGGAAAATGGCCAAGAGTGATACAGCCAAAGATAGGACGGAGATGATCAGTTTGTCTGGTACTGTGCCTTTAATACGATCCAGCCCCACCTTCTCCAGGACAAGCTGGATAGAATGCGAGCGGACCCCTGCCTGGTGGCCTGGATTTCAAATTACCTCACCGATAGGCCACGGTATGGCAGAGAGGAGGAGTTTCGGAGCATGCTGAGAGACTTTGCTGTCTGGTGCCAGCTCAATCCGTCAATGACCAAGGAGCTGGTCATTGACTTTGGGAATCACAACCTATTGTGATCGAGGGAGTTGAGGTACAGACTTTGGACTCATTCAAGTACCTCGGGGTGTGGGTGGACAATAAGCTGGACTGGACTGTCAACAGACCACTTGTACAGGAAAGGACAGAGCAGGCTGTACTTCCTCAGGAGGCTGCGCTCCTTCATCTGTAAAAAAAACTCTTGTGGATGTAGCACCAGTCTGTGGTTGCCAGTGTTCTGTAAAACGTTGTAGTGTGCTTGGGGGGGCAGTACATCTAAGAAGGACAGCTCCAGGCTGTAGAAACTGATCAGGCGATCGGAATAAAACTGGACTCACTGGTGATGGTGGCAGAGAAGAGGACTGTGGAAAAACTACTGAGCATCATGGATGATGCCAGTCAACCTCTACATGATCAGTAGCCAGAAGAGCTTGTTCAGTGCGAGACTGCTTCATCCCAAGTGCAGGACTAATAGACTAAAAAATATCCTTTCTCCCACATACCTTTTAGACTGTACAACTCTTCTCTGGCAGGGAGGGGTGATGGGGGTACTAGAATGACAGGGGATGCTAAACAATAATTCAATACTTGGTCATAACATGATCACAACTGCCTAGTTTTTCTTATGTTCATGAACTTGCAAATTGGTCTTAAAACAATCTTTGAAGTGTGTAGGAAGCCTATCAGGGAGGTAAGTAAATTTATAGATATCAACACAGTGCTCCCCAAAAGCATCCCCATCCCAGTCGCTTCACACTCGGCTGTGAACCAATCCAGTGAGAGCTGAAGATCCTGGCCAGATGAAGCCTTCAGGACCACATCATCTGCAAAAAGCAGAGACCTAATCCTGCATCCACCAAACCCAAACCAGATATCCTCAACGCCCTGACTGCACCTAGAAATGATGTCCATAAAAGTCATGAACAGAATCGGTGACAAAGGGCAGCCTTGGCTGAGTCCAGCCCTCACTGGAAACGGGTCCGCAATGCAGACCAAGCTCTGACACTGATCATACAAGGAGTGGACTGCCACAATCAGACAGTCCGTTACCCCATACTCCCCGAGCACTCTTCACAGGACTTCCCGGCGTACACGGTCGAATGCCTTTCTCCAGGTCCACAAAGCATGTGAAAACTGTTTGGGGCAAACTCCCATGCACCCTCAAGTACCTAGAGCTGGTCCACAGTTCCACGACCAGGACGAAAACCACACTGAATCCGAGGTTCGACTAGCCGGCGTAACCTCCTCTCCAGTACACCTGAATAGACCTTATCGGGAAGGCTGAGGATTGAAACCTGCTGAGATTTTGACTACAAAATAAAGAATACAAGGAGGTATGTATTGTGCTAACATATCAGATTGATATTGGTATCGGCCAGTAGGTATGGCTACAATATCGGTGTTGTGTCGGGAGTCAGACCCCCTAACTGAATCCAAGGAGACGTTTAGGCAGAAAAATATACAAAAGTTCAAGTGATCGGAATGGTAAGAACATACCTCTGCTGCGGTAAAATTCATTGGTATCGTACCGAGGATGAAACAACGATTGTCCAACCGAGTCCAGCCTTCAGGACACTGATTATCTGGATCTGGCAGTCGAGATGTAGAAAAAGAAGCAGGCATTAAACAACTTTCTTTTTGTGGAATGTGTAGTCACCTACTTCTCACAGAGGCTTCATTTTCAGACGACTGTGAAGAAGAAGAAAACATGAATTGGTCATGAAAAGCCAGACTTTCAGAAGAATTCAATCTATTCAATAGTTCTTGACTTGCATTTAAACTTGCTGCATTTACCAAAACCGGAACACAATCGGAGAGTTACGGTATTCTTAAATCACGTTTCTTTTTAGGAAACAGAGCAGGGGGTCTAAAACGGGGAGTTGCGACCCAAAAGTGGATCGTGGACCAGTTTTCAGTGGGTCGGAGGTCTTAGTCTCTGGACAGATCCGATGTCCGTGAATTCATCTCGTGTTTGTGTCTATGGCGCCATGTTGTGCTTGTCGTGTTTCTTTATGTAAAGCTTCAGTCGGAGAAGAATGACATCGAGTGGAGACTAGTAAAGAAAAAACAGTTACCGTATTTTTCGGACTATAAGGCACACTGAAAAGCCTTGAATTTTCTAAAAAATTGACATTGCGCCTTATAACTCGCTGTGCCTTATGTACTGCATGATTCCGGTTGTGCTTACCGACCTCGAAGCTAATTTATTGGTAAATGGTAGATGGCAGTCACACATACGAGCTGCGTGTAGACTGCAACACCACATTTTTAAATGTTCCATTCATAATGTAGAACATTATAGACGGCGCTCAAAATTCGTCAAAGGGTTTTATTACGACTTTAGTAAGCTATGAAGCCGCACCCCTTGATGGATTGTCAACATACGATTATTATTATGGTGTGTGTATTAGGACCCATTACCAGATGTCATGATCTGCGGTCCGGATCATGTTTTGGTTAGTTATGTTCTGTTCGTTTTGGACTCCCGTAGTTACTGTTGTGCTCCACTCCTGGGTTTATTTTGGTCACCATGGGGATTAATTAGGTTCACCTGCCTCTGGTTAGTGGTCCCATGCTCAGCTGCTGTCTACCACTAATCAGAGAGCTATTTAGTCACCTTGCTCGCCACGCACAGGCTGGCGTCATTCTGTCAGGGCGGGGTTTCTTCTCCCGAAATGCCGACGGACGACTCTGGACGAAAGCGTGAGGTAGGAACATGATACAAATATCAAAACTCAAAGAGGTACAAACAAGGCGAAGGCACAAGGCGCTGATCGAACTTGGAGCTAAAGCTAACTCTTAGCACGGACAAGGGACAGGCAATACTCGGGGAACTGTGCCATGAAACAAACAAGACTTACGTAGCAAGGCAACTACAGACAAGGCGAAACTCACGAAACTGGTGCATACAGCAAACAATGACAGCAGCTGAGCGTGGGACCACTAACCAGAGGCAGGTGAACCCAATTAATCCCCATGGTGACCAAAATAAACTCAGGAGTGCGCACAACAGGAACTAAGGGAGTCCAAAACTAACAGAACATGACTCACCAAAACATGATCCGGACCACGGTACAGTATTGACAGTCAAAGTTGCATCAGATGTGACGGATGACATCAGATGTGTGAGTGGGACAGTACTGACAGTCAAAGTTGCATCAGATGTGAGAGATGACATCAGATGTGTAAATGGGAAAGTATTGACAGTCAAAGTTGCATTAGATGACAGATGTGTAAATGGGACAGTATTGACAGTCAAAGGTGCATTAGATGACACACGTGTAAGTGGAACAGTATTGACAGTCAAAGTAGCATTAACTGACATATGTGTAAGTGGGACAGTATTGACGGTCAAAGTTGCATCAGCTGTGAGAGATGACAGATGTCTAAGTGGGACAGTATTGACATGTCAAAGTTGCATTTGATGACAGATGTGTAAGTAAGACAGTATTGACAGTCAAAGTAGCATTAATTGACATATGGGTAAGTGGGACAGCATTGACAGTCAAAGTTGCATCAGATGTCAGAGATGACAGATGTCTAAGTGGGACAGTATTGACATGTCAAAGTTGCATTAACTGACAAATGTGTAAGTGGGACAGCGTTGACAGTCAAAGTTGCATCAGCTGTGAGAGATGACAGATGTCTAAGTGGGACAGAATTGACAGTCAAAGTTATATCAGATGTGAGAGATTACAGAAGTGTAAGTGGGACAGTGTTGACAGTCAAAGTTGCATTAGATGACAAATGCGTAAGTGGGACAGTACTAACAGTCAAATTTGCATCAGATGTGAGAGATGACAGATGTCTAAGTGGGACAGTATTGACAGTCCAAGTTGCATTAACTGACAAATGTGTAAGTGGAACAGTATTGACAGCCAAAGTTGCATCAGCTGAAAAAGAGATGACGGATGTCTAAATGGGACAGTATTGACAGTCAAAGTTGCATTTGATGACAGATGTGTAAGTGGGATAGTATTGACAGTCAAATTGCATTAACTGACAGACGTGTAGGTGGGACAGTATTAACAGTCAAAGTTGCATTAGATGACAGATGTGTAAGTGGGACAGTGTTGACAGTCAAAGTTGCATTAACTGACAGATGTGTAAGTGGGACAGTATTGACAGTCAAGTTGCATTAGATGACAGATGTGTAAGTGGGACAGTATTGACAGTCAAAGTCGCATCAGCTGTGAGAGATGACAGCTGTCTAAGTGGGACAGTATTGACAGTCAAAGTTGCATCAAATGGGGTCACGATACTAAAACTGCAATTTCTTAAATTAAATGATAAAATCATCAAAAATGCAAATGGCCTCATGTCACAAACATGTTTTATGAGGAATACCAGGAATATTCATTTAATACAACTTTTCATTTGAAAGATGAACATGTGGGGTCATTTTTTTAACCATGCTTGTGCATCTAAGGGTTAAGTGCAGCGAGAAGTGCGATACAGCCCTCAATAAAAACGACCTGGGCCCTTCCGCTGTGTATTTCCCCACAAAGATAAAACCTGCGACTGAGGCCACCACCCCTCAAGCAAGAAGTTTCTGTCCTTGCACAGATAGAAGTACGATAGTTAATAACTATAGCAACTGCTTTTAAG
>NW_026907243.1:0-56753 GCF_033978795.1 Nerophis ophidion | reverse complement strand
TATTTCAGGCATTATTAGCCATTTTTCATGTGTGGTGTAGGAGTTATGTTTAAATAACTGTCATATTGAGTGTTACAGTATACAGTCATATTGAGTAAAACCTCCTTTTTGTATTTGCAAACCATAGAAAAACAACTGTATCTAGTTAAACTCACATGTTTTCAATATCACAGGCATTTTTAGACATTTTGCACGTTCGGATTAGGAATTATGTTGGAATACATTTTTATTGCTTTTTTTCGCATTATCTCAGGATTCTAAGTACATTACTGTCAAATTTAGTAAAAAAATACTTTTTGTTTTTGCAAACCTTACCAAATGTTAGTTTCCAGTAAAACTCTCAAAGATACATTTCTTCAGGCATTATTAGACATTTTGCATTTCTACTTTTGGAGTTATGTTTCAGAAACTGTCATTTTGAGTGTGACCAATATGAGGCCAGTAAAACCCAATTTTTGTATTTGTGATCCTTTCCAAAATGCCTGATTCTGGTAAAACTCACATAAATTCAATATTACAGGCTTTTTTAGACAAATTTCATGTTTCGTTTTGGAGTTATGACTATAAACCTTTCTTATTTAGTATGACAGTAATACTGTTATATTGAATAAAAAAAACTAACATCTGTCTTTGCAAACCTTACAAAAGATCATTTTTCTAGTACAACTACTAAAAATACATATCTCTAGGCATTATTAGATATTTTGCATGTGTTGTTTAGAAGTTATGTTTGAATACATTTTTATTGCTTTTTTCGCATTATCTCAGGATTCTAAGAACATTATAGTCATATTGAGTAAAAAAGTACTTTTTGCATTTGCAAGATTTAAAAAAGCATATGTTTCGAGTGAAACTCCCAATGATGCATTATTTCAGGCATTATTAGCCATTTTTCATGTGTGGTGTAGGAGTTATGTTTAAATAACTGTCATATTGAGTGTTACAGTATACAGTCATATTGAGTAAAACCTCATTTTTGTATTTGCAAACCATAGAAAAACAACTGTATCTAGTTAAACTCACATGTTTTCAATATCACAGGCATTTTTAGACATTTTGCACGTTTGGATTAGGAATTATGTTGGAATACATTGTTATTGCTTTTTTCGCATTATCTCAGGATTCTAAATACATTACTGTCAAATTTAGTAAAAAAATACTTTTTGTTTTTGCAAACCTTACCAAATGTTAGTTTCCAGTAAAACTCTCAAAGATACATTTCTTCAGGCATTATTAGACATTTTGCATTTCTACTTTTGGAGTTATGCATCAAAAACTGTCATTTTGAGTGTGACCAATATGAGGCCAGTAAAACCCAATTTTTGTATTTGTGATCCTTTCCAAAATGCCTGATTCTGGTAAAACTCACATAAATTCAATATTACAGGCTTTTTTAGACAAATTTCATGTTTCGTTTTGGAGTTATGACTATAAACCTTTCTTATTTAGTATGACAGTAATACTGTTATATTGAATAAAAAAAACTAACATCTGTCTTTGCAAACCTTACAAAAGATCATTTTTCTAGTACAACTACTAAAAATACATATCTCTAGGCATTATTAGATATTTTGCATGTGTTGTTTAGAAGTTATGTTTGAATACATTTTTATTGCTTTTTTCGCATTATCTCAGGATTCTAAGAACATTATAGTCATATTGAGTAAAAAAGTACTTTTTGCATTTGCAAGATTTAAAAAAGCATATGTTTCGAGTGAAACTCCCAATGATGCATTATTTCAGGCATTATTAGCCATTTTTCATGTGTGGTGTAGGAGTTATGTTTAAATAACTGTCATATTGAGTGTTACAGTATACAGTCATATTGAGTAAAACCTCCTTTTTGTATTTGCAAACCATAGAAAAACAACTGTATCTAGTTAAACTCACATGTTTTCAATATCACAGGCATTTTTAGACATTTTGCACGTTCGGATTAGGAATTATGTTGGAATACATTTTTATTGCTTTTTTCGCATTATCTCAGGATTCTAAGTACATTACTGTCAAATTTAGTAAAAAAATACTTTTGGTTTTTGCAAACCTTACCAAATGTTAGTTTCCAGTAAAACTCTCAAAGATACATTTCTTCAGGCATTATTAGACATTTTGCATTTCTACTTTTGGAGTTATGTTTCAGAAACTGTCATTTTGAGTGTGACCAATATGAGGCCAGTAAAACCCAATTTTTGTATTTGTGATCCTTTCCAAAATGCCTGATTCTGGTAAAACTCACATAAATTCAATATTACAGGCTTTTTTAGACAAATTTCATGTTTCGTTTTGGAGTTATGACTATAAACCTTTCTTATTTAGTATGACAGTAATACTGTTATATTGAATAAAAAAAACTAACATCGGTCTTTGCAAACCTTACAAAAGATCATTTTTCTAGTACAACTACTAAAAATACATATCTCTAGGCATTATTAGATATTTTGCATGTGTTGTTTAGAAGTTATGTTTGAATACATTTTTATTGCTTTTTTCGCATTATCTCAGGATTCTAAGAACATTATAGTCATATTGAGTAAAAAAGTACTTTTTGCATTTGCAAGATTTAAAAAAGCATATGTTTCGAGTGAAACTCCCAATGATGCATTATTTCAGGCATTATTGGCCATTTTTCATGTGTGGTGTAGGAGTTATGTTTAAATAACTGTCATATTGAGTGTTACAGTATACAGTCATATTGAGTAAAACCTCCTTTTTGTATTTGCAAACCATAGAAAAACAACTGTATCTAGTTAAACTCACATGTTTTCAATATCACAGGCATTTTTAGACATTTTGCACGTTTGGATTAGGAATTATGTTGGAATACATTTTTATTGCTTTTTTCGCATTATCTCAGGATTCTAAGTACATTACTGTCAAATTTAGTAAAAAAATACTTTTTGTTTTTGCAAACCTTACCAAATGTTAGTTTCCAGTAAAACTCTCAAATATACATTTCTTCAGGCATTATTAGACATTTTGCATTTCTACTTTTGGAGTTATGTTTCAGAAACTGTCATTTTGAGTGTGACCAATATGAGGCCAGTAAAACCCAATTTTTGTATTTGTGATCCTTTCCAAAATACCTGATTCTGGTAAAACTCACATAAATTCAATATTACAGGCTTTTTTAGACAAATTTCATGTTTGGTTTTGGAGTTATGACTATAAACCTTTCTTATTTAGTATGACAGTAATACTGTTATATTGAATAAAAAAAACTAACATCTGTCTTTGCAAACCTTACAAAAGATCATTTTTCTAGTACAACTACTAAAAATACATATCTCTAGGCATTATTAGATATTTTGCATGTGTTGTTTAGAAGTTATGTTTGAATACATTTTTATTGCTTTTTTTGCATTATCTCAGGATTCTAAGAACATTATAGTCATATTGAGTAAAAAAGTACTTTTTGCATTTGCAAGATTTAAAAAAGCATATGTTTCGAGTGAAACCCCCAATGATGCAATATTTCAGGCATTATTAGCCATTTTTCATGTGTGGTGTAGGAGTTATGTTTAAATAACTGTCATATTGAGTGTTACAGTATACAGTCATATTGAGTAAAACCTCCTTTTTGAATTTGCAAACCATAGAAAAACAACTGTATCTAGTTAAACTCACATGTTTTCAATATCACAGGCATTTTTAGACATTTTGCACGTTTGGATTAGGAATTATGTTGGAATACATTTTTATTGCTTTTTTTCGCATTATCTCAGGATTCTAAGTACATTACTGTCAAATTTAGTAAAAAAATACTTTTGGTTTTTGCAAACCTTACCAAATGTTTTTTTTCCAGTAAAACTCTCAAAGATACATTTCTTCAGGCATTATTAGACATTTTGCATTTCTACTTTTGGAGTTATGTTTCAGAAACTGTCATTTTGAGTGTGACCAATATGAGGCCAGTAAAACCCAATTTTTGTATTTGTGATCCTTTCCAAAATACCTGATTCTGGTAAAACTCACATAAATTCAATATCACAGGCTTTTTTAGACAAATTTCATGTTTGGTTTTGGAGTTATGACTATAAACCTTTCTTATTTAGTATGACAGTAATACTGTTATATTGAATAAAAAAACTAACATCTGTCTTTGCAAACCTTACAAAATATAATTTTTCTAGTACAACTAACAAAAATACATATCTCTAGGCCTTATTAGATATTTTGCATGTGTTGTTTAGAAGTTATGTTTGAATACATTTTTATTGCTTTTTTCGCATTATCTCAGGATTCTAAGTACATTACTGTCAAATTTAGTAAAAAAATACTTTTGTTATTTGCAAACCTTACCAAATGTTAGTTTCCAGTAAAACTCTCAAAGATACATTTCTTCAGGCATTATTAGACATTTTGCATTTCTACTTTTGGAGTTATGTTTCAGAAACTGTCATTTTGAGTGTGACCAATATGAGGCCAGTAAAACCCAATTTTTGTATTTGTGATCCTTTCCAAAATACCTGATTCTGGTAAAACTCACATAAATTCAATATTACAGGCTTTTTTGGAAAAATTTCATGTTTCGTTTTGGAGTTATGACTATAAACCTTTCTTATTTAGTATGACAGTAATACTGTTATATTGAATAAAAAAAACTAACATCTGTCTTTGCAAACCTTACAAAAGATCATTTTTCTAGTACAACTACTAAAAATACATATCTCTAGGCATTATTAGATATTTTGCATGTGTTGTTTAGAAGTTATGTTTGAATACATTTTTATTGCTTTTTTCGCATTATCTCAGGATTCTAAGAACATTATAGTCATATTGAGTAAAAAAGTACTTTTTGCATTTGCAAGATTTAAAAAAGCATATGTTTCGAGTGAAACTCCCAATGATGCATTATTTCAGGCATTATTAGCCATTTTTCATGTGTGGTGTAGGAGTTATGTTTAAATAACTGTCATATTGAGTGTTACAGTATACAATCATATTGAGTAAAACCTCCTTTTTGTATTTGCAAACCATAGAAAAACAACTGTATCTAGTTAAACTCACATGTTTTCAATATCACAGGCATTTTTAGACATTTTGCACGTTTGGATTAGGAATTATGTTGGAATACATTTTTATTGCTTTTTTCGCATTATCTCAGGATTCTAAGTACATTACTGTCAAATTTAGTAAAAAAATACTGTTGGTTTTTGCAAACCTTACCAAATGTTTTTTTTCCAGTAAAACTCTCAAAGATACATTTCTTCAGGCATTATTAGACATTTTGCATTTCTACTTTTGGAGTTATGCATCAAAAACTGTCATTTTGAGTGTGACCAATATGAGGCCAGTAAAACCCAATTTTTGTATTTGTGATCCTTTCCAAAATACCTGATTCTGGTAAAACTCACATAAATTCAATATTACAGGCTTTTTTAGACAAATTTCATGTTTGGTTTTGGAGTTATGACTATAAACCTTTCTTATTTAGTATGACAGTAATACTGTTATATTGAATAAAAAAAATTACATCTGTCTTTGCAAACCTTACAAAAGATCATTTTTCTAGTACAACTACTAAAAATACATATCTCTAGGCATTATTAGATATTTTGCATGTGTTGTTTAGAAGTTATGTTTGAATACATTTTTATTGCTTTTTTCGCATTATCTCAGGATTCTAAGAACATTATAGTCATATTGAGTAAAAAAGTACTTTTTGCATTTGCAAGATTTAAAAAAGCATATGTTTCGAGTGAAACTCCCAATGATGCATTATTTCAGGCATTATTAGCCATTTTTCATGTGTGGTGTAGGAGTTATGTTTAAATAACTGTCATATTGAGTGTTACAGTATACAGTCATATTGAGTAAAACCTCCTTTTTGTATTTGCAAACCATAGAAAAACAACTGTATCTAGTTAAACTCACATGTTTTCAATATCACAGGCATTTTTAGACATTTTGCACGTTTGGATTAGGAATTATGTTGGAATACATTTTTATTGCTTTTTTCGCATTATCTCAGGATTCTAAGTACATTACTGTCAAATTTAGTAAAAAAATACTTTTGGTTTTTGCAAACCTTACCAAATGTTAGTTTCCAGTAAAACTCTCAAAGATACATTTCTTCAGGCATTATTAGACATTTTGCATTTCTACTTTTGGAGTTATGCATCAAAAACTGTCATTTTGAGTGTGACCAATATGAGGCCAGTAAAACCCAATTTTTGTATTTGTGATCCTTTCCAAAATACCTGATTCTGGTAAAACTCACATAAATTCAATATTACAGGCTTTTTTAGACAAATTTCATGTTTCGTTTTGGAGTTATGACTATAAACCTTTCTTATTTAGTATGACAGTAATACTGTTATATTGAATAAAAAAAACTAACATCTGTCTTTGCAAACCTTACAAAAGATCATTTTTCTAGTACAACTACTAAAAATACATATCTCTAGGCATTATTAGATATTTTGCATGTGTTGTTTAGAAGTTATGTTTGAATACATTTTTATTGCTTTTTTCGCATTATCTCAGGATTCTAAGAACATTATAGTCATATTGAGTAAAAAAGTACTTTTTGCATTTGCAAGATTTAAAAAAGCATATGTTTCGAGTGAAACTCCCAATGATGCATTATTTCAGGCATTATTAGCCATTTTTCATGTGTGGTGTAGGAGTTATGTTTAAATAACTGTCATATTGAGTGTTACAGTATACAGTCATATTGAGTAAAACCTCCTTTTTGTATTTGCAAACCATAGAAAAACAACTGTATCTAGTTAAACTCACATGTTTTCAATATCACAGGCATTTTTAGACATTTTGCACGTTCGGATTAGGAATTATGTTGGAATACATTTTTATTGCTTTTTTTCGCATTATCTCAGGATTCTAAGTACATTACTGTCAAATTTAGTAAAAAAAATACTTTTTGTTTTTGCAAACCTTACCAAATGTTAGTTTCCAGTAAAACTCTCAAAGATACATTTCTTCAGGCATTATTAGACATTTTGCATTTCTACTTTTGGAGTTATGTTTCAGAAACTGTCATTTTGAGTGTGACCAATATGAGGCCAGTAAAACCCAATTTTTGTATTTGTGATCCTTTCCAAAATGCCTGATTCTGGTAAAACTCACATAAATTCAATATTACAGGCTTTTTTAGACAAATTTCATGTTTCGTTTTGGAGTTATGACTATAAACCTTTCTTATTTAGTATGACAGTAATACTGTTATATTGAATAAAAAAAACTAACATCTGTCTTTGCAAACCTTACAAAAGATCATTTTTCTAGTACAACTACTAAAAATACATATCTCTAGGCATTATTAGATATTTTGCATGTGTTGTTTAGAAGTTATGTTTGAATACATTTTTATTGCTTTTTTCGCATTATCTCAGGATTCTAAGAACATTATAGTCATATTGAGTAAAAAAGTACTTTTTGCATTTGCAAGATTTAAAAAAGCATATGTTTCGAGTGAAACTCCCAATGATGCATTATTTCAGGCATTATTAGCCATTTTTCATGTGTGGTGTAGGAGTTATGTTTAAATAACTGTCATATTGAGTGTTACAGTATACAGTCATATTGAGTAAAACCTAATTTTTGTATTTGCAAACCATAGAAAAACAACTGTATCTAGTTAAACTCACATGTTTTCAATATCACAGGCATTTTTAGACATTTTGCACGTTTGGATTAGGAATTATGTTGGAATACATTTTTATTGCTTTTTTCGCATTATCTCAGGATTCTAAGTACATTACTGTCAAATTTAGTAAAAAAATACTTTTTGTTTTTGCAAACCTTACCAAATGTTAGTTTCCAGTAAAACTCTCAAATATACATTTCTTCAGGCATTATTAGACATTTTGCATTTCTACTTTTGGAGTTATGTTTCAGAAACTGTCATTTTGAGTGTGACCAATATGAGGCCAGTAAAACCCAATTTTTGTATTTGTGATCCTTTCCAAAATACCTGATTCTGGTAAAACTCACATAAATTCAATATTACAGGCTTTTTTAGACAAATTTCATGTTTGGTTTTGGAGTTATGACTATAAACCTTTCTTATTTAGTATGACAGTAATACTGTTATATTGAATAAAAAAAACTAACATCTGTCTTTGCAAACCTTACAAAAGATCATTTTTCTAGTACAACTACTAAAAATACATATCTCTAGGCATTATTAGATATTTTGCATGTGTTGTTTAGAAGTTATGTTTGAATACATTTTTATTGCTTTTTTTGCATTATCTCAGGATTCTAAGAACATTATAGTCATATTGAGTAAAAAAGTACTTTTTGCATTTGCAAGATTTAAAAAAGCATATGTTTCGAGTGAAACCCCCAATGATGCAATATTTCAGGCATTATTAGCCATTTTTCATGTGTGGTGTAGGAGTTATGTTTAAATAACTGTCATATTGAGTGTTACAGTATACAGTCATATTGAGTAAAACCTCCTTTTTGAATTTGCAAACCATAGAAAAACAACTGTATCTAGTTAAACTCACATGTTTTCAATATCACAGGCATTTTTAGACATTTTGCACGTTTGGATTAGGAATTATGTTGGAATACATTTTTATTGCTTTTTTTCGCATTATCTCAGGATTCTAAGTACATTACTGTCAAATTTAGTAAAAAAATACTTTTGGTTTTTGCAAACCTTACCAAATGTTTTTTTTCCAGTAAAACTCTCAAAGATACATTTCTTCAGGCATTATTAGACATTTTGCATTTCTACTTTTGGAGTTATGTTTCAGAAACTGTCATTTTGAGTGTGACCAATATGAGGCCAGTAAAACCCAATTTTTGTATTTGTGATCCTTTCCAAAATACCTGATTCTGGTAAAACTCACATAAATTCAATATCACAGGCTTTTTTAGACAAATTTCATGTTTGGTTTTGGAGTTATGACTATAAACCTTTCTTATTTAGTATGACAGTAATACTGTTATATTGAATAAAAAAACTAACATCTGTCTTTGCAAACCTTACAAAATATAATTTTTCTAGTACAACTAACAAAAATACATATCTCTAGGCCTTATTAGATATTTTGCATGTGTTGTTTAGAAGTTATGTTTGAATACATTTTTATTGCTTTTTTCGCATTATCTCAGGATTCTAAGTACATTACTGTCAAATTTAGTAAAAAAATACTTTTGTTATTTGCAAACCTTACCAAATGTTAGTTTCCAGTAAAACTCTCAAAGATACATTTCTTCAGGCATTATTAGACATTTTGCATTTCTACTTTTGGAGTTATGTTTCAGAAACTGTCATTTTGAGTGTGACCAATATGAGGCCAGTAAAACCCAATTTTTGTATTTGTGATCCTTTCCAAAATACCTGATTCTGGTAAAACTCACATAAATTCAATATTACAGGCTTTTTTGGAAAAATTTCATGTTTCGTTTTGGAGTTATGACTATAAACCTTTCTTATTTAGTATGACAGTAATACTGTTATATTGAATAAAAAAAACTAACATCTGTCTTTGCAAACCTTACAAAAGATCATTTTTCTAGTACAACTACTAAAAATACATATCTCTAGGCATTATTAGATATTTTGCATGTGTTGTTTAGAAGTTATGTTTGAATACATTTTTATTGCTTTTTTCGCATTATCTCAGGATTCTAAGAACATTATAGTCATATTGAGTAAAAAAGTACTTTTTGCATTTGCAAGATTTAAAAAAGCATATGTTTCGAGTGAAACTCCCAATGATGCATTATTTCAGGCATTATTAGCCATTTTTCATGTGTGGTGTAGGAGTTATGTTTAAATAACTGTCATATTGAGTGTTACAGTATACAATCATATTGAGTAAAACCTCCTTTTTGTATTTGCAAACCATAGAAAAACAACTGTATCTAGTTAAACTCACATGTTTTCAATATCACAGGCATTTTTAGACATTTTGCACGTTTGGATTAGGAATTATGTTGGAATACATTTTTATTGCTTTTTTCGCATTATCTCAGGATTCTAAGTACATTACTGTCAAATTTAGTAAAAAAATACTGTTGGTTTTTGCAAACCTTACCAAATGTTTTTTTTCCAGTAAAACTCTCAAAGATACATTTCTTCAGGCATTATTAGACATTTTGCATTTCTACTTTTGGAGTTATGCATCAAAAACTGTCATTTTGAGTGTGACCAATATGAGGCCAGTAAAACCCAATTTTTGTATTTGTGATCCTTTCCAAAATACCTGATTCTGGTAAAACTCACATAAATTCAATATTAACAGGCTTTTTTAGACAAATTTCATGTTTGGTTTTGGAGTTATGACTATAAACCTTTCTTATTTAGTATGACAGTAATACTGTTATATTGAATAAAAAAAATTACATCTGTCTTTGCAAACCTTACAAAAGATCATTTTTCTAGTACAACTACTAAAAATACATATCTCTAGGCATTATTAGATATTTTGCATGTGTTGTTTAGAAGTTATGTTTGAATACATTTTTATTGCTTTTTTCGCATTATCTCAGGATTCTAAGAACATTATAGTCATATTGAGTAAAAAAGTACTTTTTGCATTTGCAAGATTTAAAAAAGCATATGTTTCGAGTGAAACTCCCAATGATGCATTATTTCAGGCATTATTAGCCATTTTTCATGTGTGGTGTAGGAGTTATGTTTAAATAACTGTCATATTGAGTGTTACAGTATACAGTCATATTGAGTAAAACCTCCTTTTTGTATTTGCAAACCATAGAAAAACAACTGTATCTAGTTAAACTCACATGTTTTCAATATCACAGGCATTTTTAGACATTTTGCACGTTTGGATTAGGAATTATGTTGGAATACATTTTTATTGCTTTTTTCGCATTATCTCAGGATTCTAAGTACATTACTGTCAAATTTAGTAAAAAAATACTTTTGGTTTTTGCAAACCTTACCAAATGTTAGTTTCCAGTAAAACTCTCAAAGATACATTTCTTCAGGCATTATTAGACATTTTGCATTTCTACTTTTGGAGTTATGCATCAAAAACTGTCATTTTGAGTGTGACCAATATGAGGCCAGTAAAACCCAATTTTTGTATTTGTGATCCTTTCCAAAATACCTGATTCTGGTAAAACTCACATAAATTCAATATTACAGGCTTTTTTAGACAAATTTCATGTTTCGTTTTGGAGTTATGACTATAAACCTTTCTTATTTAGTATGACAGTAATACTGTTATATTGAATAAAAAAAACTAACATCTGTCTTTGCAAACCTTACAAAAGATCATTTTTCTAGTACAACTACTAAAAATACATATCTCTAGGCATTATTAGATATTTTGCATGTGTTGTTTAGAAGTTATGTTTGAATACATTTTTATTGCTTTTTTCGCATTATCTCAGGATTCTAAGAACATTATAGTCATATTGAGTAAAAAAGTACTTTTTGCATTTGCAAGATTTAAAAAAGCATATGTTTCGAGTGAAACTCCCAATGATGCATTATTTCAGGCATTATTAGCCATTTTTCATGTGTGGTGTAGGAGTTATGTTTAAATAACTGTCATATTGAGTGTTACAGTATACAGTCATATTGAGTAAAACCTCCTTTTTGTATTTGCAAACCATAGAAAAACAACTGTATCTAGTTAAACTCACATGTTTTCAATATCACAGGCATTTTTAGACATTTTGCACGTTTGGATTAGGAATTATGTTGGAATACATTTTTATTGCTTTTTTCGCATTATCTCAGGATTCTAAGTACATTACTGTCAAATTTAGTAAAAAAATACTTTTGGTTTTTGCAAACCTTACCAAATGTTAGTTTCCAGTAAAACTCTCAAAGATACATTTCTTCAGGCATTATTAGACATTTTGCATTTCTACTTTTGGAGTTATGCATCAAAAACTGTCATTTTGAGTGTGACCAATATGAGGCCAGTAAAACCCAATTTTTGTATTTGTGATCCTTTCCAAAATACCTGATTCTGGTAAAACTCACATAAATTCAATATTACAGGCTTTTTTAGACAAATTTCATGTTTCGTTTTGGAGTTATGACTATAAACCTTTCTTATTTAGTATGACAGTAATACTGTTATATTGAATAAAAAAAACTAACATCTGTCTTTGCAAACCTTACAAAAGATCATTTTTCTAGTACAACTACTAAAAATACATATCTCTAGGCATTATTAGATATTTTGCATGTGTTGTTTAGAAGTTATGTTTGAATACATTTTTATTGCTTTTTTCGCATTATCTCAGGATTCTAAGAACATTATAGTCATATTGAGTAAAAAAGTACTTTTTGCATTTGCAAGATTTAAAAAAGCATATGTTTCGAGTGAAACTCCCAATGATGCATTATTTCAGGCATTATTAGCCATTTTTCATGTGTGGTGTAGGAGTTATGTTTAAATAACTGTCATATTGAGTGTTACAGTATACAGTCATATTGAGTAAAACCTTTTTGTATTTGCAAACCATAGAAAAACAACTGTATCTAGTTAAACTCACATGTTTTCAATATCACAGGCATTTTTAGACATTTTGCACGTTTGGATTAGGAATTATGTTGGAATACATTTTTATTGCTTTTTTCGCATTATCTCAGGATTCTAAGTACATTACTGTTAAATTTAGTAAAAAAATACTTTTTGTTTTTGCAAACCTTACCAAATGTTAGTTTCCAGTAAAACTCTCAAATATACATTTCTTCAGGCATTATTAGACATTTTGCATTTCTACTTTTGGAGTTATGTTTCAGAAACTGTCATTTTGAGTGTGACCAATATGAGGCCAGTAAAACCCAATTTTTGTATTTGTGATCCTTTCCAAAATACCTGATTCTGGTAAAACTCACATAAATTCAATATTACAGGCTTTTTTAGACAAATTTCATGTTTGGTTTTGGAGTTATGACTATAAACCTTTCTTATTTAGTATGACAGTAATACTGTTATATTGAATAAAAAAAACTAACATCTGTCTTTGCAAACCTTACAAAAGATCATTTTTCTAGTACAACTACTAAAAATACATATCTCTAGGCATTATTAGATATTTTGCATGTGTTGTTTAGAAGTTATGTTTGAATACATTTTTATTGCTTTTTTTGCATTATCTCAGGATTCTAAGAACATTATAGTCATATTGAGTAAAAAAGTACTTTTTGCATTTGCAAGATTTAAAAAAGCATATGTTTCGAGTGCAACTCCCAATGATGCATTATTTCAGGCATTATTAGCCATTTTTCATGTGTGGTGTAGGAGTTATGTTTAAATAACTGTCATATTGAGTGTTACAGTATACAGTCATATTGAGTAAAACCTCCTTTTTGAATTTGCAAACCATAGAAAAACAACTGTATCTAGTTAAACTCACATGTTTTCAATATCACAGGCATTTTAGACATTTTGCACGTTTGGATTAGGAATTATGTTGGAATACATTTTTATTGCTTTTTTTCGCATTATCTCAGGATTCTAAGTACATTACTGTCAAATTTAGTAAAAAAATACTTTTGGTTTTTGCAAACCTTACCAAATGTTTTTTTTCCAGTAAAACTCTCAAAGATACATTTCTTCAGCATTATTAGACATTTTGCATTTCTACTTTTGGAGTTATGTTTCAGAAACTGTCATTTTGAGTGTGACCAATATGAGGCCAGTAAAACCAATTTTTGTATTTGTGATCCTTTCCAAAATACCTGATTCTGGTAAAACTCACATAAATTCAATATCACAGGCTTTTTTAGACAATTTCATGTTTGGTTTTGGAGTTATGACTATAAACCTTTCTTATTTAGTATGACAGTAATACTGTTATATTGAATAAAAAAACTAACATCTGTCTTTGCAAACCTTACAAAAGATCATTTTTCTAGTACAACTACTAAAAATACATATCTCTAGGCATTATTAGATATTTTGCATGTGTTGTTTAGAAGTTATGTTTGAATACATTTTTATTGCTTTTTTTGCATTATCTCAGGATTCTAAGAACATTATAGTCATATTGAGTAAAAAAGTACTTTTTGCATTTGCAAGATTTAAAAAAGCATATGTTTCGAGTGAAACTCCCAATGATGCATTATTTCAGGCATTATTAGCCATTTTTCATGTGTGGTGTAGGAGTTATGTTTAAATAACTGTCATATTGAGTGTTACAGTATACAGTCATATTGAGTAAAACCTCCTTTTTGTATTTGCAAACCATAGAAAACAACTGTATCTAGTTAAACTCACATGTTTTCAATATCACAGGCATTTTTAGACATTTTGCACGTTCGGATTAGGAATTATGTTGGAATACATTTTTTGCTTTTTTCGCATTATCTCAGGATTCTAAGTACATTACTGTCAAATTTAGTAAAAAAATACTTTTGGTTTTTGCAAACCTTACCAAATGTTAGTTTCCAATAAAACTCTCAAAGATATATTTCTTCAGGCATTATTAGAAATTTTGCATTTCTACTTTTGGAGTTATGTTTCAGAACTGTCATTTTGAGTGTGACCAATATGAGGCCAGTAAAACCCAATTTTTGTATTTGTGATCCTTTCCAAAATACCTGATTCTGGTAAAACTCACATAAATTCAATATTACAGGCTTTTTTAGACAAATGTCATGTTTGGTTTTGGAGTTATGACTATAAACCTTTCTTATTTAGTATGACAGTAATACTGTTATATTGAATAAAAAAACTAACATCTGTCTTTGCAAACCTTACAAAAGATCATTTTTCTAGTACAACTAACAAAAATACATATCTCTAGGCCTTATTAGATATTTTGCATGTGTTGTTTAGAAGTTATGTTTGAATACATTTTTATTGCTTTTTTCGCATTATCTCAGGATTCTAAGAACATTATAGTCATATTGAGTAAAACAGTACTTTTTGCATTTGCAAGATTTAAAAAAGCATATGTTTCGAGTGAAACTCCCAATGATGCATTATTTCAGGCATTATTAGCCATTTTTCATGTGTGGTGTAGGAGTTATGTTTAAATAACTGTCATATTGAGTAAAACCTCATTTTTGTATTTGCAAACCATAGAAAAACAACTGTATCTAGTTAAACTCACATGTTTTCAATATCACAGGCATTTTTAGACATTTTGCACGTTTGGATTAGGAATTATGTTGGAATACATTTTTATTGCTTTTTTCGCATTATCTCAGGATTCTAAGTACATTACTGTCAAATTTAGTAAAAAAATACTTTTGGTTTTTGCAAACCTTACCAAATGTTAGTTTCCAGTAAAACTCTCAAAGATACATTTCTTCAGGCATTATTAGACATTTTGCATTTCTACTTTTGGAGTTATGCATCAAAAACCGTCATTTTGAGTGTGACCAATATGAGGCCAGTAAAACCCAATTTTTGTAATTGTGATCCTTTCCAAAATACCTGATTCCGGTAAAACTCACATAAATTCAATATTACAGGTTTTTTAAGACAAATTTCATGTTTGGTTTTGGAGTTATGACAATAACCTTTCTTATTTGGTATGACAGTAATACTGATATATTGAATAAAAAACTAACGTCTAACTTTGCAAGCCTTACAAAAGATAATTTTTCTAGTACAACTACAAAAATAAATATCTCTAGGCATTATTAGATATTTTGCATGTGTTGTTTAGAAGTTATGTTTGAATACATTTTTATTGCTTTTTTCGCATTATCTCAGGATTCTAAGAACATTATAGTCATATTGAGTAAAAAGTACTTTTTGCATTTGCAAGATTTAAAAAGCATATGTTTCGAGTGAAACTCCCAATGATGCATTATTTCAGGCATTATTAGCCATTTTTCATGTGTGGTGTAGGAGTTATGTTTAAATAACTGTCATATTGAGTGTTACAGTATACAGCCTTTTGAGTAAAACCTCCTTTTTGTATTTGCAAACCATAGAAAAACAACTGTATCAAGTTAAACTCACATGTTTTCAATATCATAGGCATTTTTAGACATTTTGCACGTTTGGATTAGGAATTATGTGGAATACATTTTTATTGCTTTTTTCGCATTATCTCAGGATTCTAAGTACATTACTGTCAAATTTAGTAAAAAAATACTTTTGGTTTTTGGAAACCTTACCAAATGTTTTTTTTCCAGTAAAACTCTCAAAGATACATTTCTTCAGGCATTATTAGACATTTTGCATTTCTACTTTTGGAGTTATGCATCAAAAACTGTCATTTTGAGTGTGACCAATATGAGGCCAGTAAAACCCAATTTTTGTATTTGTGATCCTTTCCAAAATACCTGATTCTGGTAAAACTCACATAAATTCAATATTACAGGCTTTTTAGACAAATTTCATGTTTCGTTTTGGAGTTATGACTATAAACCTTTCTTATTTAGCATGACAGTAATACTGTTATATTGAATAAAAAAAACTAACATCTGTCTTTGCAAACCTTACTAAAGATCATTTTTCTAGTACAACTACTAAAAATACATATCTCTAGGCATTATTAGATATTTTGCATGTGTTGTTTAGAAGTTATGTTTGAATACAATTTTATTGCTTTTTTCGCATTATCTCAGGAATCTAAGAACATTATAGTCATATTGAGTAAAAAAGTACTTTTTGCATTGCAAGATTTAAAAAAGCATATGTTTCGAGTGAAACTCCCAATGATGCATTATTTCAGGCATTATTAGCCATTTTTCATGTGTGGTGTAGGAGTTATGTTTAAATAACTGTCATATTGAGTGTTACAGTATACAGCCTTTTGAGTAAAACCTCCTTTTTGTATTTGCAAACCATAGAAAAACAACTGTATCAAGTTAAACTCACATGTTTTCAATATCACAGGCATTTTTAGACATTTTGCACGTTTGGATTAGGAATTATGTTGGAATACATTTTTATTGCTTTTTTCGCATTATCTCAGGATTCTAAGTACATTACTGTCAAATTTAGTAAAAAAATACTTTTGGTTTTTGCAAACCTTACCAAATGTTTTTTTTCCAGTAAAACTCTCAAATATACATTTCTTCAGGCATTATTAGACATTTTGCATTTCTACTTTTGGAGTTATGCATCAAAAACTGTCATTTTGAGTGTGACCAATATGAGGCCAGTAAAACCCAATTTTTGTATTTGTGATCCTTTCCAAAATACCTGATTCTGGTAAAACTCACATAAATTCAATATTACAGGCTTTTTTAGACAAATTTCATGTTTGGTTTTGGAGTTATGACTATAAACCTTTCTTATTTAGTATGACAGTAATACTGTTATATTGAATAAAAAAAACTAACATCTGTCTTTGCAAACCTTACAAAAGATCATTTTTCTAGTACAACTACTAAAAATACATATCTCTAGGCATTATTAGATATTTTGCATGTGTTGTTTAGAAGTTATGTTTGAATACATTTTTATTGCTTTTTTCGCATTATCTCAGGATTCTAAGAACATTATAGTCATATTGAGTAAAAAAGTACTTTTTGCATTTGCAAGATTTAAAAAAGCATATGTTTCGAGTGAAACTCCCAATGATGCATTATTTCAGGCATTATTAGCCATTTTTCATGTGTGGTGTAGGAGTTATGTTTAAATAACTGTCATATTGAGTGTTACAGTATACAGTCATATTGAGTAAAACCTCCTTTTTGTATTTGCAAACCATAGAAAAACAACTGTATCTAGTTAAACTCACATGTTTTCAATATCACAGGCATTTTTAGACATTTTGCACGTTTGGATTAGGAATTATGTTGGAATACATTTTTATTGCTTTTTTCGCATTATCTCAGGATTCTAAGTACATTACTGTCAAATTTAGTAAAAAAAATACTTTTTGTTTTTGCAAACCTTACCAAATGTTAGTTTCCAGTAAAACTCTCAAATATACATTTCTTCAGGCATTATTAGACATTTTGCATTTCTACTTTTGGAGTTATGTTTCAGAAACTGTCATTTTGAGTGTGACCAATATGAGGCCAGTAAAACCCAATTTTTGTATTTGTGATCCTTTCCAAAATACCTTATTCTGGTAAAACTCACATAAATTCAATATTACAGGCTTTTTTAGACAAATTTCATGTTTGGTTTTGGAGTTATGACTATAAACCTTTCTTATTTAGTATGACAGTAATACTGTTATATTGAATAAAAAAAACTAACATCTGTCTTTGCAAACCTTACAAAAGATCCTTTTTCTAGTACAACTACTAAAAATGCATATCTCTAGGCATTATTAGATATTTTGCATGTGTTGTTTAGAAGTTATGTTTGAATACATTTTTATTGCTTTTTTTGCATTATCTCAGGATTCTAAGAACATTATAGTCATATTGAGTAAAAAAGTACTTTTTGCATTTGCAAGATTTAAAAAAGCATATGTTTCGAGTGAAACTCCCAATGATGCATTATTTCAGGCATTATTAGCCATTTTTCATGTGTGGTGTAGGAGTTATGTTTAAATAACTGTCATATTGAGTGTTACAGTATACAGTCATATTGAGTAAAACCTCCTTTTTGTATTTGCAAACCATAGAAAAACAACTGTATCTAGTTAAACTCACATGTTTTCAATATCACAGGCATTTTCAGACATTTTGCACGTTCGGATTAGGAATTATGTTGGAATACATTTTTATTGCTTTTTTCGCATTATCTCAGGATTCTAAGTACATTACTGTCAAATTTAGTAAAAAAATACTTTTGTTTTTTGCAAACCTTACCAAATGTTAGTTTCCAGTAAAACTCTCAAAGATACATTTCTTCAGGCATTATTAGACATTTTGCATTTCTACTTTTGGAGTTATGTTTCAGAAACTGTCATTTTGAGTGTGACCAATATGAGGCCAGTAAAACCCAATTTTTGTATTTGTGATCCTTTCCAAAATACCTGATTCTGGTAAAACTCACATAAATTCAATATTACAGGCTTTTTAGACAAATTTCATGTTTCGTTTTGGAGTTATGACTATAAACCTTTCTTATTTAGTATGACAGTAATACTGTTATATTGAATAAAAAAACTAACATCTGTCTTTGCAAACCTTACAAAAGATCATTTTTCTAGTACAACTACTAAAAATACATATCTCTAGCATTATTAGATATTTTGCATGTGTTGTTTAGAAGTTATGTTTGAATACATTTTTATTGCTTTTTTCGCATTATCTCAGGATTCTAAGAACATTATAGTCATATTGAGTAAAAAAGTACTTTTTGCATTTGCAAGATTTAAAAAAGCATATGTTTCGAGTGAAACTCCCAATGATGCATTATTTCAGGCATTATTAGCCATTTTTCATGTGTGGTGTAGGAGTTATGTTTAAATAACTGTCATATTGAGTGTTACAGTATACAGTCATATTGAGTAAAACCTCCTTTTTGTATTTGCAAACCATAGAAAAACAACTGTATCAAGTTAAACTCACATGTTTTCAATATCACAGGCATTTTTAGACATTTTGCACGTTTGGATTAGGAATTATGTTGGAATACATTTTTATTGCTTTTTTCGCATTATCTCAGGATTCTAAGTACATTACTGTCAAATTTAGTAAAAAAATACTTTTGTTTTTGCAAACCTTACCAAATGTTAGTTTCCAGTAAAACTCTCAAATATACATTTCTTCAGGCATTATTAGACATTTTGCATTTCTACTTTTGGAGTTATGTTTCAGAAACTGTCATTTTGAGTGTGACCAATATGAGGCCAGTAAAACCCAATTTTTGTATTTGTGATCCTTTCCAAAATACCTGATTCTGGTAAAACTCACATAAATTCAATATTACAGGCTTTTTTAGACAAATTTCATGTTTGGTTTTGGAGTTATGACTATAAACCTTTCTTATTTAGTATGACAGTAATACTGTTATATTGAATAAAAAAAAACTAACATCTGTCTTTGCAAACCTTACAAAAGATCATTTTTCTAGTACAACTACTAAAAATACATATCTCTAGGCATTATTAGATATTTTTGCATGTGTTGTTTAGAAGTTATGTTTGAATACATTTTTATTGCTTTTTTGCATTATCTCAGGATTCTAAGAACATTATAGTCATATTGAGTAAAAAGTACTTTTTGCATTTGCAAGATTTAAAAAAGCATATGTTTCGAGTGAAACTCCCAATTGATGCATTAGTTCAGGCATTATTAGCCATTTTTCATGTGTGGTGTAGGAGTTATGTTTAAATAACTGTCATATTGAGTGTTACAGTATACAGTCATATTGAGTAAAACCTCCTTTTTGAATTTGCAAACCATAGAAAAACAACTGTATCTAGCTAGTTAAACTCACATGTTTTCAATATCACAGGCATTTTTAGACATTTTGCACGTTTGGATTAGGAATTATGTTGGAATACATTTTTATTGCTTTTTTTCGCATTACCTCAGGATTCTAAGTGCATTACTGTCAAATTTAGTAAAAAAATACTTTTGGTTTTTGCAAACCTTACCAAATGTTTTTTTCCAGTAAAACTCTCAAAGATACATTTCTTCAGGCATTATTAGACATTTTGCATTTCTACTTTTGGAGTTATGTTTCAGAAACTGTCATTTTGAGTGTGACCAATATGAGGCCAGTAAACCCAATTTTTGTATTTGTGATCCTTTCCAAAATACCTGATTCTGGTAAAACTCACATAAATTCAATATCACAGGCTTTTTTAGACAAATTTCATGTTTGGTTTTGGAGTTATGACTATAAACCTTTCTTATTTAGTATGACAGTAATACTGTTATATTGAATAAAAAAAACTAACATCTGTCTTTGCAAACCTTACAAAAGATCATTTTTCTAGTACAACTAACAAAAATACATATCTCTAGGCATTATTAGATATTTTGCATGTGTTGTTTAGAAGTTATGTTTGAATACAATTTTATTGCTTTTTTCGCATTATCTCAGGAATCTAAGAACATTATAGTCATATTGAGTAAAAAAGTACTTTTTGCATTTGCAAGATTTAAAAAAGCATATGTTTCGAGTGAAACTCCCAATGATGCATTATTTCAGGCATTATTAGCCATTTTTCATGTGTGGTGTAGGAGTTATGTTTAAATAACTGTCATATTGAGTGTTACAGTATACAGTCATATTGAGTAAAACCTCCTTTTTGTATTTGCAAACCATAGAAAAACAACTGTATCTAGTTAAACTCACATGTTTTCAATATCACAGGCATTTTTAGACATTTTGCACGTTCGGATTAGGAATTATGTTGGAATACATTTTTATTGCTTTTTCGCATTATCTCAGGATTCTAAGTACATTACTGTCAAATTTAGTAAAAAAATACTTTTGGTTTTTGCAAACCTTACCAAATGTTAGTTTCCAGTAAAACTCTCAAAGATACATTTCTTCAGGCATTATTAGACATTTTGCATTTCTACTTTTGGAGTTATGTTTCAGAAACTGTCATTTTGAGTGTGACCAATATGAGGCCAGTAAAACCCAATTTTTGTATTTGTGATCCTTTCCAAATACCTGATTCTGGTAAAACTCACATAAATTCAATATTACAGGCTTTTTTAGACAAATGTCATGTTTGGTTTTGGAGTTATGACTATAAACCTTTCTTATTTAGTATGACAGTAATACTGTTATATTGAATAAAAAAACTAACATCTGTCTTTGCAAACCTTACAAAAGATCATTTTTCTAGTACAACTAACAAAAATACATATCTCTAGGCCTTATTAGATATTTTGCATGTGTTGTTTAGAAGTTATGTTTGAATACATTTTTATTGCTTTTTTCGCATTATCTCAGGATTCTAAGAACATTATAGTCATATTGAGTAAAACAGTACTTTTTGCATTTGCAAGATTTAAAAAAGCATATGTTTCGAGTGAAACTCCCAATGATGCATTATTTTAGGCATTATTAGCCATTTTTAATGTGTGGTGCTAGGAGTTATGTTTAAATAACTGTCATATCGAGTAAAACCTCATTTTTGTATTTGCAAACCATAGAAAAACAACTGTATCTAGTTAAACTCACATGTTTTCAATATCACAGGCATTTTTAGACATTTTGCACGTTTGGATTAGGAATTATGTTGGAATACATTTTTATTGCTTTTTTCGCATTATCTCAGGATTCTAAGTACATTACTGTCAAATTTAGTAAAACAATACTTTTTGTTTTTGCAAACCTTACCAAATGTTAGTTTCCAGTAAAACTCTCAAAGATACATTTCTTCAGGCATTATTAGACATTTTGCATTTCTACTTTTGGAGTTATGCATCAAAAACTGTCATTTTGAGTGTGACCAATATGAGGCCAGTAAAACCCAATTTTTGTAATTGTGATCCTTTCCAAAATACCTGATTCCGGTAAAACTCACATAAATTCAATATTACAGGTTTTTTAAGACAAATTTCATGTTTGGTTTTGGAGTTATGACAATAAACCTTTCTTATTTGGTATGACAGTAATACTGATATATTGAATAAAAAACTAACGTCTAATTTTGCAAGCCTTACAAAAGATAATTTTTCTAGTACAACTAACAAAAATAAATATCTCTAGGCATTATTAGATATTTTGCATGTGTTGTTTAGAAGTTATGTTTGAATACATTTTTATTGCTTTTTTCGCATTATCTCAGGATTCTAAGAACATTATAGTCATATTGAGTAAAAAAGTACTTTTTGCATTTGCAAGATTTAAAAAAGCATATGTTTCGAGTGAAACTCCCAATGATGCATTATTTCAGGCATTATTAGCATTTTTCATGTGTGGTGTAGGAGTTATGTTTAAATAACTGTCATATTGAGTGTTACAGTATACAGCCTTTTGAGTAAAACCTCCTTTTTGTATTTGCAAACCATAGAAAAACAACTGTATCAAGTTAAACTCACATGTTTTCAATATCACAGGCATTTTTAGACATTTTGCACGTTTGGATTAGGAATTATGTTGGAATACATTTTTATTGCTTTTTTCGCATTATCTCAGGATTCTAAGTACATTACTGTCAAATTTAGTAAAAAAATACTTTTGGTTTTTGCAAACCTTACCAAATGTTTTTTTTCCAGTAAAACTCTCAAAGATACATTTCTTCAGGCATTATTAGACATTTTGCATTTCTACTTTTGGAGTTATGCATCAAAAACTGTCATTTTGAGTGTGACCAATATGAGGCCAGTAAACCCCAATTTTTGTATTTGTGATCCTTTCCAAAATACCTGATTCTGGTAAATCTCACATAAATTCAATATTACAGGCTTTTTTAGACAAATTTCATGTTTGGTTTTGGAGTTATGACTATAAACCTTTCTTATTTAGTATGACAGTAATACTGTTATATTGAATAAAAAAAACTAACATCTGTCTTTGCAAACCTTACAAAAGATCATTTTTCTAGTACAACTACTAAAAATACATATCTCTAGGCATTATTAGATATTTTGCATGTGTTGTTTAGAAGTTATGTTTGAATACATTTTTATTGCTTTTTTCGCATTATCTCAGGATTCTAAGAACATTATAGTCATATTGAGTAAAAAAGTACTTTTTGCATTTGCAAGATTTAAAAAAGCATATGTTTCGAGTGAAACTCCCAATGATGCATTATTTCAGGCATTATTAGCCATTTTTCATGTGTGGTGTAGGAGTTATGTTTAAATAACTGTCATATTGAGTGTTACAGTATACAGTCATATTGAGTAAAACCTCCTTTTTGCATTTGCAAACCATAGAAAAACAACTGTATCTAGTTAAACTCACATGTTTTCAATATCACAGGCATTTTTAGACATTTTGCACGTTTGGATTAGGAATTATGTTGGAATACATTTTTATTGCTTTTTTCGCATTATCTCAGGATTCTAAGTACATTACTGTCAAATTTAGTAAAAAAATACTTTTTGTTTTTGCAAACCTTACCAAATGTTAGTTTCCAGTAAAACTCTCAAAGATACATTTCTTCAGGCATTATTAGACATTTTGCATTTCTACTTTTGGAGTTATGCATCAAAAACTGTCATTTTGAGTGTGACCAATATGAGGCCAGTAAAACCCAATTTTTGTATTTGTGATCCTTTCCAAAATACCTGATTCTGGTAAAACTCACATAAATTCAATATTACAGGCTTTTTTGGACAAATTTCATGTTTCGTTTTGGAGTTATGACTATAAACCTTTCTTATTTAGTATGACAGTAATACTGTTATATTGAATAAAAAAAAACTAACATCTGTCTTTGCAAACCTTACAAAAGATCATTTTTCTAGTACAACTACTAAAAATACATATCTCTAGGCATTATTAGATATTTTGCATGTGTTGTTTGGAAGTTATGTTTGAATACATTTTATTGCTTTTTTCGCATTATCTCAGGATTCTAAGAACATTATAGTCATATTGAGTAAAAAAGTACTTTTTGCATTTGCAAGATTTAAAAAAGCATATGTTTCGAGTGAAACTCCCAATGATGCATTATTTCAGGCATTATTAGCCATTTTTCATGTGTGGTGTAGGAGTTATGTTTAAATAACTGTCATATTGAGTGTTACAGTATACAGTCATATTGAGTAAAACCTCCTTTTTGTATTTGCAAACCATAGAAAAACAACTGTATCTAGTTAAACTCACATGTTTTCAATATCACAGGCATTTTTAGACATTTTGCACGTTTGGATTAGGAATTATGTTTGAATACATTTTTATTGCTTTTTTTGCATTATCTCAGGATTCTAAGAACATTATAGTCATATTGAGTAAAAAAGTACTTTTTGCATTTGCAAGATTTAAAAAAGCATATGTTTCGAGTGAAACTCCCAATGATGCATTATTTCAGGCATTATTAGCCATTTTTCATGTGTGGGTGTAGGAGTTATGTTTAAATAACTGTCATATGAGTGTTACAGTATACAGTCATATTGAGTAAAACCTCCTTTTGAATTTGCAAACCATAGAAAAACAACTGTATCTAGTTAAACTCACATGTTTTCAATATCACAGGCATTTTTAGACATTTTGCACGTTTGGATTAGGAATTATGTTGGAATACATTTTTATTGCTTTTTTTCGCATTATCTCAGGATTCTAAGTACATTACTGTCAAATTTAGTAAAAAATACTTTTGGTTTTTGCAAACCTTACCAAATGTTTTTTTTTCCAGTAAAACTCTCAAGATACATTTCTTCAGGCATTATTAGACATTTTGCATTTCTACTTTTGGAGTTATGTTTCAGAAACTGTCATTTTGAGTGTGACCAATATGAGGCCAGTAAAACCCAATTTTTGTATTTGTGATCCTTTCCAAAATACCTGATTCTGGTAAAACTCACATAAATTCAATATCACAGGCTTTTTTAGACAAATTTCATGTTTGGTTTTGGAGTTATGACTATAAACCTTTCTTATTTAGTATGACAGTAATACTGTTATATTGAATAAAAAAACTAACATCTGTCTTTGCAAACCTTACAAAAGATCATTTTTCTAGTACAACTAACAAAAATACATATCTCTAGGCCTTATTAGATATTTTGCATGTGTTGTTTAGAAGTTATGTTTGAATACATTTTTATTGCTTTTTTCGCATTATCTCAGGATTCTAAGAACATTATAGTCATATTGAGTAAAACAGTACTTTTTGCATTTGCAAGATTTAAAAAAGCATATGTTTCGAGGTGAAACTCCCAATGATGCATTATTTCAGGCATTATTAGCCATTTTTCATGTGTGGTGTAGGAGTTATGTTTAAATAACTGTCATATTGAGTAAAACCTCATTTTTGTATTTGCAAACCATAGAAAAACAACTGTATCTAGTTAAACTCACATATTTTCAATATCTATTTTCAATATCACAGGCATTTTTAGACATTTTGCACGTTTGGATTAGGAATTATGTTGGAATACATTTTTATTGCTTTTTTCGCATTATCTCAGGATTCTAAGTACATTACTGTCAAATTTAGTAAAAAAATACTTTTTGTTTTTGCAAACCTTACCAAATGTTAGTTTCCAGTAAAACTCTCAAAGATACATTTCTTCAGGCATTATTAGACATTTTGCATTTCTACTTTTGGAGTTATGCATCAAAAACTGTCATTTTGAGTGTGACCAATATGAGGCCAGTAAAACCCAATTTTTGTAATTGTGATCCTTTCCAAAATACCTGATTCCGGTAAAACTCACATAAATTCAATATTACAGGTTTTTTAAGACAAATTTCATGTTTGGTTTTGGAGTTATGACAATAAACCTTTCTTATTTGGTATGACAGTAATACTGATATATTGAATAAAAAACTAACGTCTAACTTTGCAAGCCTTACAAAAGATAATTTTTCTAGTACAACTAACAAAAATAAATATCTCTAGGCATTATTAGATATTTTGCATGTGTTGTTTAGAAGTTATGTTTGAATACATTTTTATTGCTTTTTTCGCATTATCTCAGGATTCTAAGAACATTATAGTCATATTGAGTAAAAAAGTACTTTTTGCATTTGCAAGATTTAAAAAAGCATATGTTTCGAGTGAAACTCCCAATGATGCATTATTTCAGGCATTATTAGCCATTTTTCATGTGTGGTGTAGGAGTTATGTTTAAATAACTGTCATATTGAGTGTTACAGTATACAGTCATATTGAGTAAAACCTCCTTTTTGAATTTGCAAACCATAGAAAAACAACTGTATCTAGTTAAACTCACATGTTTTCAATATCACAGGCATTTTTAGACATTTTGCACGTTTGGATTAGGAATTATGTTGGAATACATTTTTATTGCTTTTTTTCGCATTATCTCAGGATTCTAAGTACATTACTGTCAAATTTAGTAAAAAAATACTTTTGGTTTTTGCAAACCTTACCAAATGTTTTTTTTCCAGTAAAACTCTCAAAGATACATTTCTTCAGGCATTATTAGACATTTTGCATTTCTACTTTTGGAGTTATGCATCAAAAACTGTCATTTTGAGTGTGACCAATATGAGGCCAGTAAAACCCAATTTTTGTATTTGTGATCCTTTCCAAAATACCTGATTCTGGTAAAACTCACATAAATTCAATATTACAGGCTTTTTTAGACAAATTTCATGTTTGGTTTTGGAGTTATGACTATAAACCTTTCTTATTTAGTATGACAGTAATACTGTTATATTGAATAAAAAAACTAACATCTGTCTTTGCAAACCTTACAAAAGATCATTTTTCTAGTACAACTACTAAAAATACATATCTCTAGGCATTATTAGATATTTTGCATGTGTTGTTTAGAAGTTATGTTTGAATACATTTTTATTGCTTTTTTCGCATTATCTCAGGATTCTAAGAACATTATAGTCATATTGAGTAAAAAAGTACTTTTTGCATTTGCAAGATTTAAAAAAGCATATGTTTCGAGTGAAACTCCCAATGATGCATTATTTCAGGCATTATTAGCCATTTTTCATGTGTGGTGTAGGAGTTATGTTTAAATAACTGTCATATTGAGTGTTACAGTATACAGTCATATTGAGTAAAACCTCCTTTTTGCATTTGCAAACCATAGAAAAACAACTGTATCTAGTTAAACTCACATGTTTTCAATATCACAGGCATTTTTAGACATTTTGCACGTTTGGATTAGGAATTATGTTGGAATACATTTTTATTGCTTTTTTCGCATTATCTCAGGATTCTAAGTACATTACTGTCAAATTTAGTAAAAAAATACTTTTTGTTTTTGCAAACCTTACCAAATGTTAGTTTCCAGTAAAACTCTCAAAGATACATTTCTTCAGGCATTATTAGACATTTTGCATTTCTACTTTTGGAGTTATGCATCAAAAACTGTCATTTTGAGTGTGACCAATATGAGGCCAGTAAAACCCAATTTTTGTATTTGTGATCCTTTCCAAAATACCTGATTCTGGTAAAACTCACATAAATTCAATATTACAGGCTTTTTTAGACAAATTTCATGTTTCGTTTTGGAGTTATGACTTTAAACCTTTCTTATTTAGTATGACAGTAATACTGTTATATTGAATAAAAAAAACTAACATCTGTCTTTGCAAACCTTACAAAAGATCATTTTTCTAGTACAACTACTAAAAATACATATCTCTAGGCATTATTAGATATTTTGCATGTGTTGTTTGGAAGTTATGTTTGAATACATTTTTATTGCTTTTTTCGCATTATCTCAGGATTCTAAGAACATTATAGTCATATTGAGTAAAAAAGTACTTTTTGCATTTGCAAGATTTAAAAAAGCATATGTTTCGAGTGAAACTCCCAATGATGCATTATTTCAGGCATTATTAGCCATTTTTCATGTGTGGTGTAGGAGTTATGTTTAAATAACTGTCATATTGAGTGTTACAGTATACAGTCATATTGAGTAAAACCTCCTTTTTGTATTTGCAAACCATAGAAAAACAACTGTATCTAGTTAAACTCACATGTTTTCAATATCACAGGCATTTTTAGACATTTTGCACGTTTGGATTAGGAATTATGTTGGAATACATTTTTATTGCTTTTTTCGCATTATCTCAGGATTCTAAGTACATTACTGTCAAATTTAGTAAAAAAATACTTTTTGTTTTTGCAAACCTTACCAAATGTTAGTTTCCAGTAAAACTCTCAAATATACATTTCTTCAGGCATTATTAGACATTTTGCATTTCTACTTTTGGAGTTATGTTTCAGAAACTGTCATTTTGAGTGTGACCAATATGAGGCCAGTAAAACCCAATTTTTGTATTTGTGATCCTTTCCAAAATACCTGATTCTGGTAAAACTCACATAAATTCAATATTACAGGCTTTTTTAGACAAATTTCATGTTCGGTTTTGGAGTTATGACTATAAACCTTTCTTATTTAGTATGACAGTAATACTGTTATATTGAATAAAAAAAACTAACATCTGTCTTTGCAAACCTTACAAAAGATCATTTTTCTAGTACAACTACTAAAAATACATATCTCTAGGCATTATTAGATATTTTGCATGTGTTGTTTAGAAGTTATGTTTGAATACATTTTTATTGCTTTTTTTGCATTATCTCAGGATTCTAAGAACATTATAGTCATATTGAGTAAAAAAGTACTTTTTGCATTTGCAAGATTTAAAAAAGCATATGTTTCGAGTGAAACTCCCAATGATGCATTATTTCAGGCATTATTAGCCATTTTTCATGTGTGGTGTAGGAGTTATGTTTAAATAACTGTCATATTGAGTGTTACAGTATACAGTCATATTGAGTAAAACCTCCTTTTTGAATTTGCAAACCATAGAAAAACAACTGTATCTAGTTAAACTCACATGTTTTCAATATCACAGGCATTTTTAGACATTTTGCACGTTTGGATTAGGAATTATGTTGGAATACATTTTTATTGCTTTTTTTCGCATTATCTCAGGATTCTAAGTACATTACTGTCAAATTTAGTAAAAAAATACTTTTGGTTTTTGCAAACCTTACCAAATGTTTTTTTTCCAGTAAAACTCTCAAAGATACATTTCTTCAGGCATTATTAGACATTTTGCATTTCTACTTTTGGAGTTATGTTTCAGAAACTGTCATTTTGAGTGTGACCAATATGAGGCCAGTAAAACCCAATTTTTGTATTTGTGATCCTTTCCAAAATACCTGATTCTGGTAAAACTCACATAAATTCAATAACACAGGCTTTTTTAGACAAATTTCATGTTTGGTTTTGGAGTTATGACTATAAACCTTTCTTATTTAGTATGACAGTAATACTGTTATATTGAATAAAAAAACTAACATCTGTCTTTGCAAACCTTACAAAAGATCATTTTTCTAGTACAACTAACAAAAATACATATCTCTAGGCCTTATTAGATATTTTGCATGTGTTGTTTAGAAGTTATGTTTGAATACATTTTTATTGCTTTTTTCGCATTATCTCAGGATTCTAAGAACATTATAGTCATATTGAGTAAAACAGTACTTTTTGCATTTGCAAGATTTAAAAAAGCATATGTTTCGAGTGAAACTCCCAATGATGCATTATTTCAGGCATTATTAGCCATTTTTCATGTGTGGTGTAGGAGTTATGTTTAAATAACTGTCATATTGAGTAAAACCTAATTTTTGTATTTGCAAACCATAGAAAAACAACTGTATCTAGTTAAACTCACATGTTTTCAATATCACAGGCATTTTTAGACATTTTGCACGTTTGGATTAGGAATTATGTTGGAATACATTTTTATTGCTTTTTTCGCATTATCTCAGGATTCTAAGTACATTACTGTCAAATTTAGTAAAAAAATACTTTTTGTTTTTGCAAACCTTACCAAATGTTAGTTTCCAGTAAAACTCTCAAAGATACATTTCTTCAGGCATTATTAGACATTTTGCATTTCTACTTTTGGAGTTATGCATCAAAAACTGTCATTTTGAGTGTGACCAATATGAGGCCAGTAAAACCCAATTTTTGTAATTGTGATCCTTTCCAAATACCTGATTCCGGTAAAACTCACATAAATTCAATATTACAGGTTTTTTAAGACAAATTTCATGTTTGGTTTTGGAGTTATGACAATAAACCTTTCTTATTTGGTATGACAGTAATACTGATATATTGAATAAAAAACCAACGTCTAACTTTGCAAGCCTTACAAAAGATAATTTTTCTAGTACAACTAACAAAAATAAATATCTCTAGGCATTATTAGATATTTTGCATGTGTTGTTTAGAAGTTATGTTTGAATACATTTTTATTGCTTTTTTCGCATTATCTCAGGATTCTAAGAACATTATAGTCATATTGAGTAAAAAAGTACTTTTTGCATTTGCAAGATTTAAAAAAGCATATGTTTCGAGTGAAACTCCCAATGATGCATTATTTCAGGCATTATTAGCCATTTTTCATGTGTGGTGTAGGAGTTATGTTTAAATAACTGTCATATTGAGTGTTACAGTATACAGTCATATTGAGTAAAACCTCCTTTTTGTATTTGCAAACCATAGAAAAAACAACTGTATCTAGTTAAACTCACATGTTTTCAATATCACAGGCATTTTAGACATTTTGCACGTTTGGATTAGGAATTATGTTGGAATACATTTTTATTGCTTTTTTCGCATTATCTCAGGATTCTAAGTACATTACTGTCAAATTTAGTAAAAAAATACTTTTTGTTTTTGCAAACCTTACCAAATGTTAGTTTCCAGTAAAACTCTCAAATATACATTTCTTCAGGCATTATTAGACATTTTGCATTTCTACTTTTGGAGTTATGTTTCAGAAACTGTCATTTTGAGTGTGACCAATATGAGGCCAGTAAAACCCAATTTTTGTATTTGTGATCCTTTCCAAAATACCTGATTCTGGTAAAACTCACATAAATTCAATATTACAGGCTTTTTTAGACAAATTTCATGTTTGGTTTTGGAGTTATGACTATAAACCTTTCTTATTTAGTATGACAGTAATACTGTTATATTGAATAAAAAAAACTAACATCTGTCTTTGCAAACCTTACAAAAGATCATTTTTCTAGTACAACTACTAAAAATACATATCTCTAGGCATTATTAGATATTTTGCATGTGTTGTTTAGAAGTTATGTTTGAATACATTTTTATTGCTTTTTTCGCATTATCTCAGGATTCTAAGAACATTATAGTCATATTGAGTAAAAAAGTACTTTTTGCATTTGCAAGATTTAAAAAAGCATATGTTTCGAGTGAAACTCCCAATGATGCATTATTTCAGGCATTATTAGCCATTTTTCATGTGTGGTGTAGGAGTTATGTTTAAATAACTGTCATATTGAGTGTTACAGTATACAGTCATATTGAGTAAAACCTCCTTTTTGTATTTGCAAACCATAGAAAAACAACTGTATCTAGTTAAACTCACATGTTTTCAATATCACAGGCATTTTTAGACATTTTGCACGTTTGGATTAGGAATTATGTTGGAATACATTTTTATTGCTTTTTTCGCATTATCTCAGGATTCTAAGTACATTACTGTCAAATTTAGTAAAAAAAATACTTTTTGTTTTTGCAAACCTTACCAAATGTTAGTTTCCAGTAAAACTCTCAAATATACATTTCTTCAGGCATTATTAGACATTTTGCATTTCTACTTTTGGAGTTATGTTTCAGAAACTGTCATTTTGAGTTTGACCAATATGAGGCCAGTAAAACCCAATTTTTGTATTTGTGATCCTTTCCAAAATACCTGATTCTGGTAAAACTCACATAAATTCAATATTACAGGCTTTTTTAGACAAATTTCATGTTTGGTTTTGGAGTTATGACTATAAACCTTTCTTATTTAGTATGACAGTAATACTGTTATATTGAATAAAAAAAACTAACATCTGTCTTTGCAAACCTTACAAAAGATCCTTTTTCTACTACAACTACTAAAAATACATATCTCTAGGCATTATTAGATATTTTGCATGTGTTGTTTAGAAGTTATGTTTGAATACATTTTTATTGCTTTTTTTGCATTATCTCAGGATTCTAAGAACATTATAGTCATATTGAGTAAAAAAGTACTTTTTGCATTTGCAAGATTTAAAAAAGCATATGTTTCGAGTGAAACTCCCAATGATGCATTATTTCAGGCATTATTAGCCATTTTTCATGTGTGGTGTAGGAGTTATGTTTAAATAACTGTCATATTGAGTGTTACAGTATACAGTCATATTGAGTAAAACCTCCTTTTTGTATTTGCAAAACCATAGAAAAACAGCTGTATCTAGTTAAACTCACATGTTTTCAATATCACAGGCATTTTTAGACATTTTGCACGTTCGGATTAGGAATTATGTTGGAATACATTTTTATTGCTTTTTTCGCATTATCTCAGGATTGTAAGTACATTACTGTCAAATTTAGTAAAAAAATACTTTTGTTTTTGCAAACCTTACCAAATGTTAGTTTCCAGTAAAACTCTCAAAGATACATTTCTTCAGGCATTATTAGACATTTTGCATTTCTACTTTTGGAGTTATGTTTCAGAAACTGTCATTTTGAGTGTGACCAATATGAGGCCAGTAAAACCCAATTTTTGTATTTGTGATCCTTTCCAAAATACCTGATTCTGGTAAAACTCACATAAATTCAATATTACAGGCTTTTTTAGACAAATTTCATGTTTCGTTTTGGAGTTATGACTATAAACCTTTCTTATTTAGTATGACAGTAATACTGTTATATTGAATAAAAAAAACTAACATCTGTCTTTGCAAACCTTACAAAAGATCATTTTTCTAGTACAACTACTAAAAATACATATCTCTAGGCATTATTAGATATTTTGCATGTGTTGTTTAGAAGTTATGTTTGAATACATTTTTATTGCTTTTTTCGCATTATCTCAGGATTCTAAGAACATTATAGTCATATTGAGTAAAAAAGTACTTTTTGCATTTGCAAGATTTAAAAAAGCATATGTTTCGAGTGAAACTCCCAATGATGCATTATTTCAGGCATTATTAGCCATTTTTCATGTGTGGTGTAGGAGTTATGTTTAAATAACTGTCATATTGAGTGTTACAGTATACAGTCATATTGAGTAAAACCTCCTTTTTGTATTTGCAAACCATAGAAAAACAACTGTATCTAGTTAAACTCACATGTTTTCAATATCACAGGCATTTTTAGACATTTTGCACGTTTGGATTAGGAATTATGTTGGAATACATTTTTATTGCTTTTTTCGCATTATCTCAGGATTCTAAGTACATTACTGTCAAATTTAGTAAAAAAATACTTTTTGTTTTTGCAAACCTTACCAAATGTTAGTTTCCAGTAAAACTCTCAAATATACATTTCTTCAGGCATTATTAGACATTTTGCATTTCTACTTTTGGAGTTATGTTTCAGAAACTGTCATTTTGAGTGTGACCAATATGAGGCCAGTAAAACCCATTTTTTGTATTTGTGATCCTTTCCAAAATACCTGATTCTGGTAAAACTCACATAAATTCAATATTACAGGCTTTTTTAGACAAATTTCATGTTTGGTTTTGGAGTTATGACTATAAACCTTTCTTATTTAGTATGACAGTAATACTGTTATATTGAATAAAAAAAACTAACATCTGTCTTTGCAAACCTTACAAAAGATCATTTTTCTAGTACAACTACTAAAAATACATATCTCTAGGCATTATTAGATATTTTGCATGTGTTGTTTAGAAGTTATGTTTGAATACATTTTTATTGCTTTTTTGCATTCTCAGGATTCTAAGAACATTATAGTCATATTGAGTAAAAAAGTACTTTTTGCATTTGCAAGATTTAAAAAAGCATATGTTTCGAGTGAAACTCCCAATGATGCATTATTTCAGGCATTATTAGCCATTTTTCATGTGTGGTGTAGGAGTTATGTTTAAATAACTGTCATATTGAGTGTTACAGTATACAGTCATATTGAGTAAAACCTCCTTTTTGAATTTGCAAACCATAGAAAAACAACTGTATCTAGCTAGTTAAACTCACATGTTTTCAATATCACAGGCATTTTTAGACATTTTGCACGTTTGGATTAGGAATTATGTTGGAATACATTTTTATTGCTTTTTTTCGCATTACCTCAGGATTCTAAGTACATTACTGTCAAATTTAGTAAAAAAATACTTTTGGTTTTTGCAAACCTTACCAAATGTTTTTTTTCCAGTAAAACTCTCAAAGATACATTTCTTCAGGCATTATTAGACATTTTGCATTTCTACTTTTGGAGTTATGTTTCAGAAACTGTCATTTTGAGTGTGACCAATATGAGGCCAGTAAAACCCAATTTTTGTATTTGTGATCCTTTCCAAAATACCTGATTCTGGTAAAACTCACATAAATTCAATATCACAGGCTTTTTTAGACAAATTTCATATTGGTTTTGGAGTTATGACTATAAACCTTTCTTATTTAGTATGACAGTAATACTGTTATATTGAATAAAAAAACTAACATCTGTCTTTGCAAACCTTACAAAAGATCATTTTTCTAGTACAACTAACAAAAATACATATCTCTAGGCCTTATTAGATATTTTGCATGTGTTGTTTAGAAGTTATGTTTGAATACATTTGTATTGCTTTTTTCGCATTATCTCAGGATTCTAAGAACATTATAGTCATATTGAGTAAAACAGTACTTTTTGCATTTGCAAGATTTAAAAAAGCATATGTTTCGAGTGAAACTCCCAATGATGCATTATTTCAGGCATTATTAGCCATTTTTCATGTGTGGTGTAGGAGTTATGTTTAAATAACTGTCATATTGAGTAAAACCTCATTTTTGTATTTGCAAACCATAGAAAAACAACTGTATCTAGTTAAACTCACATGTTTTCAATATCACAGGCATTTTTAGACATTTTGCACGTTTGGATTAGGAATTATGTTGGAATACATTTTTATTGCTTTTTTCGCATTATCTCAGGATTCTAAGTACATTACTGTCAAATTTAGTAAAAAAATACTTTTTGTTTTTGCAAACCTTACCAAATGTTAGTTTCCAGTAAAACTCTCAAAGATACATTTCTTCAGGCATTATTAGACATTTTGCATTTCTACTTTTGGAGTTATGCATCAAAAACTGTCATTTTGAGTGTGACCAATATGAGGCCAGTAAAACCCAATTTTTGTAATTGTGATCCTTTCCAAAATACCTGATTCCGGTAAAACTCACATAAATTCAATATTACAGGTTTTTTAAGACAAATTTCATGTTTGGTTTTGGAGTTATGACAATAAACCTTTCTTATTTGGTATGACAGTAATACTGATATATTGAATAAAAAACTAACGTCTAACTTTGCAAGCCTTACAAAAGATAATTTTTCTAGTACAACTAACAAAAATAAATATCTCTAGGCATTATTAGATATTTTGCATGTGTTGTTTAGAAGTTATGTTTGAATACATTTTTATTGCTTTTTTCGCATTATCTCAGGATTCTAAGAACATTATAGTCATATTGAGTAAAAAAGTACTTTTTGCATTTGCAAGATTTAAAAAAGCATATGTTTCGAGTGAAACTCCCAATGATGCATTATTTCAGGCATTATTAGCCATTTTTCATGTGTGGTGTAGGAGTTATGTTTAAATAACTGTCATATTGAGTGTTACAGTATACAGCCTTTTGAGTAAAACCTCCTTTTTGTATTTGCAAACCATAGAAAAACAACTGTATCAAGTTAAACTCACATGTTTTCAATATCACAGGCATTTTTAGACATTTTGCACGTTTGGATTAGGAATTATGTTGGAATACATTTTTATTGCTTTTTTCGCATTATCTCAGGATTCTAAGTACATTACTGTCAAATTTAGTAAAAAAATACTTTTGGTTTTTGCAAACCTTACCAAATGTTTTTTTTTCCAGTAAAACTCTCAAAGATACATTTCTTCAGGCATTATTAGACATTTTGCATTTCTACTTTTGGAGTTATGTATCAAAAACTGTCATTTTGAGTGTGACCAATATGAGGCCAGTAAAACCCAATTTTTGTATTTGTGATCCTTTCCAAAATCCCTGATTCCGGTAAAACTCACATAAATTCAATATTAAAGGTTTTTAAGACAAATTTCATGTTTGGTTTTGGAGTTATGACTATAAACCTTTCTTATTTAGTATGACAGTAATACTGTTATATTGAATAAAAAACTAACGTCTAACTTTGCAAGCCTTACAAAAGATAATTTTTCTAGTACAACTAACAAAAATAAATATCTCTAGGCATTATTAGATATTTTGCATGTGTTGTTTAGAAGTTATGTTTGAATACATTTTTATTGCTTTTTTCGCATCATCTCAGGATTCTAAGAACATTATAGTCATATTGAGTAAAAAAGTACTTTTTGCATTTGCAAGATTTAAAAAAGCATATGTTTCGAGTGAAACTCCCAATGATGCATTATTTCAGGCATTATTAGCCATTTTTCATGTGTGGTGTAGGAGTTATGTTTAAATAACTGTCATATTGAGTGTTACAGTATACAGCCTTTTGAGTAAAACCTCCTTTTTGTATTTGCAAACCATAGAAAAACAACTGTATCAAGTTAAACTCACATTTTTTTCAATATCACAGGCATTTTTAGACATTTTGCACGTTTGGATTAGGAATTATGTTGGAATACATTTTTATTGCTTTTTTCGCATCATCTCAGGATTCTAAGTACATTACTGTCAAATTTAGTAAAAAAATACTTTTGGTTTTTGCAAACCTTACCAAATGTTAGTTTCCAGTAAAACTCAAAGATACAATTCTTCAGGCATTATTAGACATTTTGCATTTCTACTTTTGGAGTTATGTTTCAGAAACTGTCATTTTGAGTGTGACCAATATGAGGACAGTAAAACCAAATTTTTGTATTTGTGATCCTTTCCAAAATACCTGATTCTGGTAAAACTCACATAAATTCAATATTACAGGCTTTTTTAGACAAATTTCATGTTTGGTTTTGGAGTTATGACTGTTAACCTTTCTTATTTAGTATGACAGTAATACTGTTATATTGAATAAAAAACTAACGTCTACTTTGAAAGCCTTACAAAAGATAATTTTTCTAGTACAACTAACAAAAATACATATCTCTAGGCATTATTAGATATTTTGCATGTGTTGTTTAGAAGTTATGTTTGAATACATTTTTATTGCTTTTTTCAAATTATCTCAGGATTCTAAGAACATTATAGTCATATTGAGTAAAAAACTACTTTTTGCATTTGCAAGATTTAAAAAAGCATATGTTTCGAGTGAAACTCCCAATGATGCATTATTTCAGGCATTATTAGCCATTTTTCATGTGTGGTGTAGGAGTTATGTTTAAATAACTGTCATATTGAGTGTTACAGTATACAGTCATATTGAGTAAAACCTCATTTTTGTATTTGCAAACCATAGAAAAACAACTGTATCTAGTTAAACTCACATGTTTTCAATATCACAGGCATTTTTAGACATTTTGCACGTTTGGATTAGGAATTATGTTGGAATACATTTTTATTGCTTTTTTCGCATTATCTCAGGATTCTAAGTACATTACTGTCAAATTTAGTAAAAAAATACTTTTGGTTTTTGCAAACCTTACCAAATGTTTTTTTCCAGTAAAACTCTCAAAGATACATTTCTTCAGGCATGATTAGACATTTTGCATTTCTACTTTTGGAGTTATGCATTAAAAACTGTCATTTTGAGTGTGACCAATATGAGGCCAGTAAAACCCAATTTTTGTATTTGTGATCCTTTCCAAAATACCTGATTCTGGTAAAACTCACATAAATTCAATATCACAGGCTTTTTTAGACAAATTTCATAATTGGTTTTGGAGTTATGACTATAAACCTTTCTTATTTAGTATGACAGTAATACTGTTATATTGAATAAAAAAACTAACATCTGTCTTTGCAAACCTTACAAAAGATCATTTTTCTAGTACAACTAACAAAAATACATATCTCTAGGCATTATTAGATATTTTGCATGTGTTGTTTAGAAGTTATGTTTGAATACATTTTTATTGCTTTTTTCAAATTATCTCAGGATTCTAAGAACATTATAGTCATATTGAGTAAAAAACTACTTTTTGCATTTGCAAGATTTAAAAAAGCATATGTTTCGAGTGAAACTCCCAATGATGCATTATTTCAGGCATTATTAGCCATTTTTCATGTGTGGTGTAGGAGTTATGTTTAAATAACTGTCATATTGAGTGTTACAGTATACAGTCATATTGAGTAAAACCTCATTTTTGTATTTGCAAACCATAGAAAAACAACTGTATCTAGTTAAACTCACATGTTTTCAATATCACAGGCATTTTTAGACATTTTGCACGTTTGGATTAGGAATTATGTTGGAATACATTTTTATTGCTTTTTTGCATTATCTCAGGATTGTAAGTACATTACTGTCAAATTTAGTAAAAAAATACTTTTTGTTTTTGCAAACCTTACCAAATGTTAGTTTCCAGTAAAACTCTCAAATATACATTTCTTCAGGCATTATTAGACATTTTGCATTTCTACTTTTGGAGTTATGTTTCAGAAACTGTCATTTTGAGTGTGACCAATATGAGGCCAGTAAAACCCAATTTTTGTATTTGTGATCCTTTCCAAAATACCTGATTCTGGTAAAACTCACATAAATTCAATATTACAGGCTTTTTTAGACAAATTTCATGTTTGGTTTTGGAGTTATGACTATAAACCTTTCTTATTTAGTATGACAGTAATACTGTTATATTGAATAAAAAAAACTAACATCTGTCTTTGCAAACCTTACAAAAGATCATTTTTCTAGTACAACTACTAAAAATACATATCTCTAGGCATTATTAGATATTTTGCATGTGTTGTTTAGAAGTTATGTTTGAATACATTTTTATTGCTTTTTTGCATTATCTCAGGATTTTAAGAACATTATAGTCATATTGAGTAAAAAAGTACTTTTTGCATTTGCAAGATTTAAAAAAGCATATGTTTCGAGTGAAACTCCCAATGATGCATTATTTCAGGCATTATTAGCCATTTTTCATGTGTGGTGTAGGAGTTATGTTTAAATAACTGTCATATTGAGTGTTACAGTATACAGTCATATTGAGTAAAACCTCCTTTTTGAATTTGCAAACCATAGAAAAACAACTGTATCTAGCTAGTTAAACTCACATGTTTTCAATATCACAGGCATTTTTAGACATTTTGCACGTTTGGATTAGGAATTATGTTGGAATACATTTTTATTGCTTTTTTTCGCATTACCTCAGGATTCTAAGTACATTACTGTCAAATTTAGTAAAAAAATACTTTTGGTTTTTGCAAACCTTACCAAATGTTTTTTTTCCAGTAAAACTCTCAAAGATACATTTCTTCAGGCATTATTAGACATTTTGCATTTCTACTTTTGGAGTTATGTTTCAGAAACTGTCATTTTGAGTGTGACCAATATGAGGCCAGTAAAACCCAATTTTTGTATTTGTGATCCTTTCCAAAATACCTGATTCTGGTAAAACTCACATAAATTCAATATCACAGGCTTTTTTAGACAAATTTCATGTTTGGTTTTGGAGTTATGACTATAAACCTTTCTTATTTAGTATGACAGTAATACTGTTATATTGAATAAAAAAACTAACATCTGTCTTTGCAAACCTTACAAAAGACCATTTTTCTAGTACAACTAACAAAAATACATATCTCTAGGCCTTATTAGATATTTTGCATGTGTTGTTTAGAAGTTATGTTTGAATACATTTTTATTGCTTTTTTCGCATTATCTCAGGATTCTAAGAACATTATAGTCATATTGAGTAAAACAGTACTTTTTGCATTTGCAAGATTTAAAAAAGCATATGTTTCGAGTGAAACTCCCAATGATGCATTATTTCAGGCATTATTAGCCATTTTTCATGTGTGGTGTAGGAGTTATGTTTAAATAACTGTCATATTGAGTAAAACCTCATTTTTGTATTTGCAAACCATAGAAAAACAACTGTATCTAGTTAAACTCACATGTTTTCAATATCACAGGCATTTTTAGACATTTTGCACGTTTGGATTAGGAATTATGTTGGAATACATTTTTATTGCTTTTTTCGCATTATCTCAGGATTCTAAGTACATTACTGTCAAATTTAGTAAAAAAATACTTTTGGTTTTTGCAAACCTTACCAAATGTTTTTTTTCCAGTAAAACTCTCAAAGATACATTTCTTCAGGCATTATTAGACATTTTGCATTTCTACTTTTGGAGTTATGTTTCAGAAACTGTCATTTTGAGTGTGACCAATATGAGGCCAGTAAAACCCAATTTTTGTATTTGTGATCCTTTCCAAAATACCTGATTCTGGTAAAACTCACATAAATTCAATATCACAGGCTTTTTTAGACAAATTTCATAATTGGTTTTGGAGTTATGACTATAAACCTTTCTTATTTAGTATGACAGTAATACTGTTATATTGAATAAAAAAACTAACATCTGTCTTTGCAAACCTTACAAAAGATCATTTTTCTAGTACAACTAACAAAAATACATATCTCTAGGCCTTATTAGATATTTTGCATGTGTTGTTTAGAAGTTATGTTTGAATACATTTTTATTGCTTTTTTCGCATTATCTCAGGATTCTAAGAACATTATAGTCATATTGAGTAAAACAGTACTTTTTGCATTTGCAAGATTTAAAAAAGCATATGTTTCGAGTGAAACTCCCAATGATGCATTATTTCAGGCATTATTAGCCATTTTTCATGTGTGGTGTAGGAGTTATGTTTAAATAACTGTCATATTGAGTAAAACCTCATTTTTGTATTTGCAAACCATAGAAAAACAACTGTATCTAGTTAAACTCACATGTTTTCAATATCACAGGCATTTTTAGACATTTTGCACGTTTGGATTAGGAATTATGTTGGAATACATTTTTATTGCTTTTTTCGCATTATCTCAGGATTCTAAGTACATTACTGTCAAATTTAGTAAAAAAATACTTTTTGTTTTTGCAAACCTTACCAAATGTTAGTTTCCAGTAAAACTCTCAAAGATACATTTCTTCAGGCATTATTAGACATTTTGCATTTCTACTTTTGGAGTTATGCATCAAAAACTGTCATTTTGAGTGTGACCAATATGAGGCCAGTAAAACCCAATTTTTGTAATTGTGATCCTTTCCAAAATACCTGATTCCGGTAAAACTCACATAAATTCAATATTACAGGTTTTTTAAGACAAATTTCATGTTTGGTTTTGGAGTTATGACAATAAACCTTTCTTATTTGGTATGACAGTAATACTGATATATTGAATAAAAAACTAACGTCTAACTTTGCAAGCCTTACAAAAGATAATTTTTCTAGTACAACTAACAAAAATAAATATCTCTAGGCATTATTAGATATTTTGCATGTGTTGTTTAGAAGTTATGTTTGAATACATTTTTATTGCTTTTTTCGCATTATCTCAGGATTCTAAGAACATTATAGTCATATTGAGTAAAAAAGTACTTTTTGCATTTGCAAGATTTAAAAAAGCATATGTTTCGAGTGAAACTCCCAATGATGCATTATTTCAGGCATTATTAGCCATTTTTCATGTGTGGTGTAGGAGTTATGTTTAACAAACTGTCATATTGAGTGTTACAGTATATAGTCATATTGAGTAAAACCTCATTTTTGTATTTGCAAACCATAGAAAAACAACTGTATCTAGTTAAACTCACATGTTTTCAATATCACAGGCATTTTTAGACATTTTGCACGTTTGGATTAGGAATTATGTTGGAATACATTTTTATTGCTTTTTTCGCATTATCTCAGGATTCTAAGTACATTACTGTCAAATTTAGTAAAAAAATACTTTTGGTTTTTGCAAACCTTACCAAATGTTTTTTTTTCCAGTAAAACTCTCAAAGATACATTTCTTCAGGCATTATTAGACATTTTGCATTTCTACTTTTGGAGTTATGTATCAAAAACTGTCATTTTGAGTGTGACCAATATGAGGCCAGTAAAACCCAATTTTTGTATTTGTGATCCTTTCCAAAATCCCTGATTCCGGTAAAACTCACATAAATTCAATATTAAAGGTTTTTAAGACAAATTTCATGTTTGGTTTTGGAGTTATGACTATAAACCTTTCTTATTTAGTATGACAGTAATACTGTTATATTGAATAAAAAACTAACGTCTAACTTTGCAAGCCTTACAAAAGATAATTTTTCTAGTACAACTAACAAAAATAAATATCTCTAGGCATTATTAGATATTTTGCATGTGTTGTTTAGAAGTTATGTTTGAATACATTTTTATTGCTTTTTTCGCATTATCTCAGGATTCTAAGAACATTATAGTCATATTGAGTAAAAAAGTACTTTTTGCATTTGCAAGATTTAAAAAAGCATATGTTTCGAGTGAAACTCCCAATGATGCATTATTTCAGGCATTATTAGCCATTTTTCATGTGTGGTGTAGGAGTTATGTTTAAATAACTGTCATATTGAGTGTTACAGTATACAGCCTTTTGAGTAAAACCTCCTTTTTGTATTTGCAAACCATAGAAAAACAACTGTATCAAGTTAAACTCACATTTTTTTCAATATCACAGGCATTTTTAGACATTTTGTACGTTTGGATTAGGAATTATGTTGGAATACATTTTTATTGCTTTTTTCGCATTATCTCAGGATTCTAAGTACATTACTGTCAAATTTAGTAAAAAAATACTTTTGGTTTTTGCAAACCTTACCAAATGTTAGTTTCCAGTAAAACTCAAAGATACAATTCTTCAGGCATTATTAGACATTTTGCATTTCTACTTTTGGAGTTATGTTTCAGAAACTGTCATTTTGAGTGTGACCAATATGAGGACAGTAAAACCAAATTTTTGTATTTGTGATCCTTTCCAAAATACCTGATTCTGGTAAAACTCACATAAATTCAATATTACAGGCTTTTTAGACAAATTTCATGTTTGGTTTTGGAGTTATGACTATTAACCTTTCTTATTTAGTATGACAGTAATACTGTTATATTGAATAAAAAACTAACGTCTAACTTTGAAAGCCTTACAAAAGATAATTTTTCTAGTACAACTAACAAAAATACATATCTCTAGGCATTATTAGATATTTTGCATGTGTTGTTTAGAAGTTATGTTTGAATACATTTTTATTGCTTTTTTCAAATTATCTCAGGATTCTAAGAACATTATAGTCATATTGAGTAAAAAACTACTTTTTGCATTTGCAAGATTTAAAAAAGCATATGTTTCGAGTGAAACTCCCAATGATGCATTATTTCAGGCATTATTAGCCATTTTTCATGTGTGGTGTAGGAGTTATGTTTAAATAACTGTCATATTGAGTGTTACAGTATACAGTCATATTGAGTAAAACCTCATTTTTGTATTTGCAAACCATAGAAAAACAACTGTATCCAGTTAAACTCACATGTTTTCAATATCACAGGCATTTTTAGACATTTTGCACGTTTGGATTAGGAATTATGTTGGAATACATTTTTATTGCTTTTTTCGCATTATCTCAGGATTCTAAGTACATTACTGTCAAATTTAGTAAAAAAATACTTTTGGTTTTTGCAAACCTTACCAAATGTTTTTTTCCAGTAAAACTCTCAAAGATACATTTCTTCAGGCATGATTAGACATTTTGCATTTCTACTTTTGGAGTTATGCATCAAAAACTGTCATTTTGAGTGTGACCAATATGAGGCCAGTAAAACCCAATTTTTGTATTTGTGATCCTTTCCAAAATACCTGATTCTGGTAAAACTCACATAAATTCAATATCACAGGCTTTTTTAGACAAATTTCATGTTTGGTTTTGGAGTTATGACTATAAACCTTTCTTATTTAGTATGACAGTAATACTGTTATATTGAATAAAAAAACTAACATCTGTCTTTGCAAACCTTACAAAAGATCATTTTTCTAGTACAACTAACAAAAATACATATCTCTAGGCATTATTATACATTTTGCATGTGTTGTTTAGAAGTTATGTTGAATACAATTTTATTGCTTTTTTCGCATTATCTCAGGAATCTAAGAACATTATAGTCATATTGAGTAAAAAACTACTTTTTGCATTTGCAAGATTTAAAAAAGCATATGTTTCGAGTGAAACTCCCAATGATGCATTATTTCAGGCATTATTAGCCATTTTTCATGTGTGGTGTAGGAGTTATGTTTAAATAACTGTCATATTGAGTGTTACAGTATACAGTCATATTGAGTAAAACCTCCTTTTTGTATTTGCAAACCATAGAAAAACAACTGTATCTAGTTAAACTCACATGTTTTCAATATCACAGGCATTTTTAGACATTTTGCACGTTTGGATTAGGAATTATGTTGGAATACATTTTTATTGCTTTTTTCGCATTATCTCAGGATTGTAAGTACATTACTGTCAAATTTAGTAAAAAAATACTTTTTGTTTTTGCAAACCTTACCAAATGTTAGTTTCCAGTAAAACTCTCAATATACATTTCTTCAGGCATTATTAGACATTTTGCATTTCTACTTTTGGAGTTATGTTTCAGAAACTGTCATTTTGAGTGTGACCAATATGAGGCCAGTAAAACCCAATTTTTGTATTTGTGATCCTTTCCAAAATACCTGATTCTGGTAAAACTCACATAAATTCAATATTACAGGCTTTTTTAGACAAATTTCATGTTTGGTTTTGGAGTTATGACTATAAACCTTTCTTATTTAGTATGACAGTAATACTGTTATATTGAATAAAAAAAACTAACATCTGTCTTTGCAAACCTTACAAAAGATCATTTTTCTAGTACAACTACTAAAAATACATATCTCTAGGCATTATTAGATATTTTGCATGTGTTGTTTAGAAGTTATGTTTGAATACATTTTTATTGCTTTTTTTGCATTATCTCAGGATTCTAAGAACATTATAGTCATATTGAGTAAAAAAGTACTTTATGCATTTGCAAGATTCAAAAAAGCATATGTTTCGAGTGAAACTCCCAATGATGCATTATTTCAGGCATTATTAGCCATTTTTCATGTGTGGTGTAGGAGTTATGTTTAAATAACTGTCATATTGAGTGTTACAGTATACAGTCATATTGAGTAAAACCTCCTTTTTGAATTTGCAAACCATAGAAAAACAACTGTATCTAGTTAAACTCACATGTTTTCAATATCACAGGCATTTTTAGACATTTTGCACGTTTGGATTAGGAATTATGTTGGAATACATTTTTATTGCTTTTTTTCGCATTATCTCAGGATTCTAAGTACATTACTGTCAAATTTAGTAAAAAAATACTTTTGGTTTTTGCAAACCTTACCAAATGTTTTTTTTCCAGTAAAACTCTCAAAGATACATTTCTTCAGGCATTATTAGACATTTTGCATTTCTACTTTTGGAGTTATGTTTCAGAAACTGTCATTTTGAGTGTGACCAATATGAGGCCAGTAAAACCCAATTTTTGTATTTGTGATCCTTTCCAAAATACCTGATTCTGGTAAAACTCACATAAATTCAATATCACAGGCTTTTTTAGACAAATTTCATGTTTGGTTTTGGAGTTATGACTATAAACCTTTCTTATTTAGTATGACAGTAATACTGTTATATTGAATAAAAAAACTAACATCTGTCTTTGCAAACCTTACAAAAGACCATTTTTCTAGTACAACTAACAAAAATACATATCTCTAGGCCTTATTAGATATTTTGCATGTGTTGTTTAGAAGTTATGTTTGAATACATTTTTATTGCTTTTTTCGCATTATCTCAGGATTCTAAGAACATTATAGTCATATTGAGTAAAACAGTACTTTTTGCATTTGCAAGATTTAAAAAAGCATATGTTTCGAGTGAAACTCCCAATGATGCATTATTTCAGGCATTATTAGCCATTTTTCATGTGTGGTGTAGGAGTTATGTTTAAAAAACTGTCATTTTGAGTGTGACCAATATGAGGCCAGTAAAACCCAATTTTTGTAATTGTGATCCTTTCCAAAATACCTGATTCCGGTAAAACTCACATAAATTCAATATTACAGGTTTTTTAAGACACATTTCATGTTTGGTTTTGGAGTTATGACAATAAACCTTTCTTATTTGGTATGACAGTAATACTGATATATTGAATAAAAAACTAACGTCTAACTTTGCAAGCCTTACAAAAGATAATTTTTCTAGTACAACTAACAAAAATAAATATCTCTAGGCATTATTAGATATTTTGCATGTGTTGTTTAGAAGTTATGTTTGAATACATTTTTATTGCTTTTTTCGCATTATCTCAGGATTCTAAGAACATTATAGTCATATTGAGTAAAAAAGTACTTTTTGCATTTGCAAGATTTAAAAAAGCATATGTTTCGAGTGAAACTCCCAATGATGCATTATTTCAGGCATTATTAGCCATTTTTCATGTGTGGTGTAGGAGTTATGTTTAAATAACTGTCATATTGAGTGTTACAGTATACAGCCTTTTGAGTAAAACCTCCTTTTTGTATTTGCAAACCATAGAAAAACAACTGTATCAAGTTAAACTCACATGTTTTCAATATCACAGGCATTTTTAGACATTTTGCACGTTTGGATTAGGAATTATGTTGGAATACATTTTTATTGCTTTTTTCGCATTATCTCAGGATTCTAAGTACATTACTGTCAAATTTAGTAAAAAAATACTTTTGGTTTTTGCAAACCTTACCAAATGTTTTTTTTTCCAGTAAAACTCTCAAAGATACATTTCTTCAGGCATTATTAGACATTTTGCATTTCTACTTTTGGAGTTATGTATCAAAAAACTGTCATTTTGAGTGTGACCAATATGAGGCCAGTAAAACCCAACTTTTGTATTTGTGATCCTTTCCAAAATCCCTGATTCCGGTAAAACTCACATAAATTCAATATTAAAGGTTTTTAAGACAAATTTCATGTTTGGTTTTGGAGTTATGACTATAAACCTTTCTTATTTAGTATGACAGTAATACTGTTATATTGAATAAAAAACTAACGTCTAACTTTGCAAGCCTTACAAAAGATAATTTTTCTAGTACAACTAACAAAAATAAATATCTCTAGGCATTATTAGATATTTTGCATGTGTTGTTTAGAAGTTATGTTTGAATACATTTTTATTGCTTTTTTCGCATCATCTCAGGATTCTAAGAACATTATAGTCATATTGAGTAAAAAAGTACTTTTTGCATTTGCAAGATTTAAAAAAGCATATGTTTCGAGTGAAACTCCCAATGATGCATTATTTCAGGCATTATTAGCCATTTTTCATGTGTGGTGTAGGAGTTATGTTTAAATAACTGTCATATTGAGTGTTACAGTATACAGCCTTTTGAGTAAAACCTCCTTTTTGTATTTGCAAACCATAGAAAAACAACTGTATCAAGTTAAACTCACATTTTTTTCAATATCACAGGCATTTTTAGACATTTTGCACGTTTGGATTAGGAATTATGTTGGAATACATTTTTATTGCTTTTTTCGCATTATCTCAGGATTCTAAGTACATTACTGTCAAATTTAGTAAAAAAAATACTTTTGGTTTTTGCAAACCTTACCAAATGTTAGTTTCCAGTAAAACTCAAAGATACAATTCTTCAGGCATTATTAGACATTTTGCATTTCTACTTTTGGAGTTATGTTTCAGAAACTGTCATTTTGAGTGTGACCAATATGAGGCCAGTAAAACCCAATTTTTGTATTTGTGATCCTTTCCAAAATACCTGATTCTGGTAAAACTCACATAAATTCAATATTACAGGCTTTTTTAGACAAATTTCATGTTTGGTTTTGGAGTTATGACTATAAACCTTTCTTATTTAGTATGACAGTAATACTGTTATATTGAATAAAAAAAACTAACATCTGTCTTTGCAAACCTTACAAAAGATCATTTTTCTAGTACAACTACTAAAAATACATATCTCTAGGCATTATTAGATATTTTGCATGTGTTGTTTAGAAGTTATGTTTGAATACATTTTTATTGCTTTTTTGCATTATCTCAGGATTCTAAGAACATTATAGTCATATTGAGTAAAAAAGTACTTTTTGCATTTGCAAGATTTAAAAAAGCATATGTTTCGAGTGAAACTCCCAATGATGCATTATTTCAGGCATTATTAGCCATTTTTCATGTGTGGTGTAGGAGTTATGTTTAAATAACTGTCATATTGAGTGTTACAGTATACAGTCATATTGAGTAAAACCTCCTTTTTGAATTTGCAAACCATAGAAAAACAACTGTATCTAGCTAGTTAAACTCACATGTTTTCAATATCACAGGCATTTTTAGACATTTTGCACGTTTGGATTAGGAATTATGTTGGAATACATTTTTATTGCTTTTTTTCGCATTACCTCAGGATTCTAAGTACATTACTGTCAAATTTAGTAAAAAAATACTTTTGGTTTTTGCAAACCTTACCAAATGTTTTTTTTCCAGTAAAACTCTCAAAGATACATTTCTTCAGGCATTATTAGACATTTTGCATTTCTACTTTTGGAGTTATGTTTCAGAAACTGTCATTTTGAGTGTGACCAATATGAGGCCAGTAAAACCCAATTTTTGTATTTGTGATCCTTTCCAAAATACCTGATTCTGGTAAAACTCACATAAATTCAATATCACAGGCTTTTTTAGACAAATTTCATAATTGGTTTTGGAGTTATGACTATAAACCTTTCTTATTTAGTATGACAGTAATACTGTTATATTGAATAAAAAAACTAACATCTGTCTTTGCAAACCTTACAAAAGATCATTTTTCTAGTACAACTAACAAAAATACATATCTCTAGGCCTTATTAGATATTTTGCATGTGTTGTTTAGAAGTTATGTTTGAATACATTTTTATTGCTTTTTTCGCATTATCTCAGGATTCTAAGAACATTATAGTCATATTGAGTAAAACAGTAATTTTTGCATTTGCAAGATTTAAAAAAGCATATGTTTCGAGTGAAACTCCCAATGATGCATTATTTCAGGCATTATTAGCCATTTTTCATGTGTGGTGTAGGAGTTATGTTTAAATAACTGTCATATTGAGTAAAACCTCATTTTTGTATTTGCAAACCATAGAAAAACAACTGTATCTAGTTAAACTCACATGTTTTCAATATCACAGGCATTTTTAGACATTTTGCACGTTTGGATTAGGAATTATGTTGGAATACATTTTTATTGCTTTTTTCGCATTATCTCAGGATTCTAAGTACATTACTGTCAAATTTAGTAAAAAAATACTTTTGGTTTTTGCAAACCTTACCAAATGTTTTTTTTCCAGTAAAACTCTCAAAGATACATTTCTTCAGGCATTATTAGACATTTTGCATTTCTACTTTTGGAGTTATGTTTCAGAAACTGTCATTTTGAGTGTGACCAATATGAGGCCAGTAAAACCCAATTTTTGTATTTGTGATCCTTTCCAAAATACCTGATTCTGGTAAAACTCACATAAATTCAATATCACAGGCTTTTTTAGACAAATTTCATAATTGGTTTTGGAGTTATGACTATAAACCTTTCTTATTTAGTATGACAGTAATACTGTTATATTGAATAAAAAAACTAACATCTGTCTTTGCAAACCTTACAAAAGATCATTTTTCTAGTACAACTAACAAAAATACATATCTCTAGGCCTTATTAGATATTTTGCATGTGTTGTTTAGAAGTTATGTTTGAATACATTTTTATTGCTTTTTTCGCATTATCTCAGGATTCTAAGAACATTATAGTCATATTGAGTAAAACAGTACTTTTTGCATTTGCAAGATTTAAAAAAGCATATGTTTCGAGTGAAACTCCCAATGATGCATTATTTCAGGCATTATTAGCCATTTTTCATGTGTGGTGTAGGAGTTATGTTTAAATAACTGTCATATTGAGTAAAACCTCATTTTTGTATTTGCAAACCATAGAAAAACAACTGTATCTAGTTAAACTCACATGTTTTCAATATCACAGGCATTTTTAGACATTTTGCACGTTTGGATTAGGAATTATGTTGGAATACATTTTTATTGCTTTTTTCGCATTATCTCAGGATTCTAAGTACATTACTGTCAAATTTAGTAAAAAAATACTTTTTGTTTTTGCAAACCTTACCAAATGTTAGTTTCCAGTAAAACTCTCAAAGATACATTTCTTCAGGCATTATTAGACATTTTGCATTTCTACTTTTGGAGTTATGCATCAAAAACTGTCATTTTGAGTGTGACCAATATGAGGCCAGTAAAACCCAATTTTTGTAATTGTGATCCTTTCCAAAATACCTGATTCCGGTAAAACTCACATAAATTCAATATTACAGGTTTTTTAAGACAGATTTCATGTTTGGTTTTGGAGTTATGACAATAAACCTTTCTTATTTGGTATGACAGTAATACTGATATATTGAATAAAAAACTAACGTCTAACTTTGCAAGCCTTACAAAAGATAATTTTTCTAGTACAAACTAACAAAAATAAATATCTCTAGGCATTATTAGATATTTTGCATGTGTTGTTTAGAAGTTATGTTTGAATACATTTTTATTGCTTTTTTCGCATTATCTCAGGATTCTAAGAACATTATAGTCATATTGAGTAAAAAAGTACTTTTTGCATTTGCAAGATTTAAAAAAGCATATGTTTCGAGTGAAACTCCCAATGATGCATTATTTCAGGCATTATTAGCCATTTTTCATGTGTGGTGTAGGAGTTATGTTTAACAAACTGTCATATTGAGTGTTACAGTATATAGTCATATTGAGTAAAACCTCATTTTTGTATTTGCAAACCATAGAAAAACAACTGTATCTAGTTAAACTCACATGTTTTCAATATCACAGGCATTTTTAGACATTTTGCACGTTTGGATTAGGAATTATGTTGGAATACATTTTTATTGCTTTTTTCGCATTATCTCAGGATTCTAAGTACATTACTGTCAAATTTAGTAAAAAAATACTTTTGGTTTTTGCAAACCTTACCAAATGTTTTTTTTTCCAGTAAAACTCTCAAAGATACATTTCTTCAGGCATTATTAGACATTTTGCATTTCTACTTTTGGAGTTATGTATCAAAAACTGTCATTTTGAGTGTGACCAATATGAGGCCAGTAAAACCCAATTTTTGTATTTGTGATCCTTTCCAAAATCCCTGATTCCGGTAAAACTCACATAAATTCAATATTAAAGGTTTTTAAGACAAATTTCATGTTTGGTTTTGGAGTTATGACTATAAACCTTTCTTATTTAGTATGACAGTAATACTGTTATATTGAATAAAAAACTAACGTCTAACTTTGCAAGCCTTACAAAAGATAATTTTTCTAGTACAACTAACAAAAATAAATATCTCTAGGCATTATTAGATATTTTGCATGTGTTGTTTAGAAGTTATGTTTGAATACATTTTTATTGCTTTTTTCGCATTATCTCAGGATTCTAAGAACATTATAGTCATATTGAGTAAAAAAGTACTTTTTGCATTTGCAAGATTTAAAAAAGCATATGTTTCGAGTGAAACTCCCAATGATGCATTATTTCAGGCATTATTAGCCATTTTTCATGTGTGGTGTAGGAGTTATGTTTAAATAACTGTCATATTGAGTGTTACAGTATACAGCCTTTTGAGTAAAACCTCCTTTTTGTATTTGCAAACCATAGAAAAACAACTGTATCAAGTTAAACTCACATTTTTTTCAATATCACAGGCATTTTTAGACATTTTGTACGTTTGGATTAGGAATTATGTTGGAATACATTTTTATTGCTTTTTTCGCATTATCTCAGGATTCTAAGTACATTACTGTCAAATTTAGTAAAAAAATACTTTTGGTTTTTGCAAACCTTACCAAATGTTAGTTTCCAGTAAAACTCAAAGATACAATTCTTCAGGCATTATTAGACATTTTGCATTTCTACTTTTGGAGTTATGTTTCAGAAACTGTCATTTTGAGTGTGACCAATATGAGGACAGTAAAACCAAATTTTTGTATTTGTGATCCTTTCCAAAATACCTGATTCTGGTAAAACTCACATAAATTCAATATTACAGGCTTTTTTAGACAAATTTCATGTTTGGTTTTGGAGTTATGACTATTAACCTTTCTTATTTAGTATGACAGTAATACTGTTATATTGAATAAAAAACTAACGTCTAACTTTGAAAGCCTTACAAAAGATATTTTTTCTAGTACAACTAACAAAAATACATATCTCTAGGCATTATTAGATATTTTGCATGTGTTGTTTAGAAGTTATGTTTGAATACATTTTTATTGCTTTTTTCAAATTATCTCAGGATTCTAAGAACATTATAGTCATATTGAGTAAAAAACTACTTTTTGCATTTGCAAGATTTAAAAAAGCATATGTTTCGAGTGAAACTCCCAATGATGCATTATTTCAGGCATTATTAGCCATTTTTCATGTGTGGTGTAGGAGTTATGTTTAAATAACTGTCATATTGAGTGTTACAGTATACAGTCATATTGAGTAAAACCTCATTTTTGTATTTGCAAACCATAGAAAAACAACTGTATCTAGTTAAACTCACATGTTTTCAATATCACAGGCATTTTTAGACATTTTGCACGTTTGGATTAGGAATTATGTTGGAATACATTTTTATTGCTTTTTTCGCATTATCTCAGGATTCTAAGTACATTACTGTCAAATTTAGTAAAAAAATACTTTTGGTTTTTGCAAACCTTACCAAATGTTTTTTTCCAGTAAAACTCTCAAAGATACATTTCTTCAGGCATGATTAGACATTTTGCATTTCTACTTTTGGAGTTATGCATCAAAAACTGTCATTTTGAGTGTGACCAATATGAGGCCAGTAAAACCCAATTTTTGTATTTGTGATCCTTTCCAAAATACCTGATTCTGGTAAAACTCACATAAATTCAATATCACAGGCTTTTTTAGACAAATTTCATATTTGGTTTTGGAGTTATGACTATAAACCTTTCTTATTTAGTATGACAGTAATACTGTTATATTGAATAAAAAAACTAACATCTGTCTTTGCAAACCTTACAAAAGATCATTTTTCTAGTACAACTAACAAAAATACATATCTCTAGGCATTATTATACATTTTGCATGTGTTGTTTAGAAGTTATGTTTGAATACAATTTTATTGCTTTTTTCGCATTATCTCAGGAATCTAAGAACATTATAGTCATATTGAGTAAAAAACTACTTTTTGCATTTGCAAGATTTAAAAAAGCATATGTTTCGAGTGAAACTCCCAATGATGCATTATTTCAGGCATTATTAGCCATTTTTCATGTGTGGTGTAGGAGTTATGTTTAAATAACTGTCATATTGAGTGTTACAGTATACAGTCATATTGAGTAAAACCTCCTTTTTGTATTTGCAAACCATAGAAAAACAACTGTATCTAGTTAAACTCACATGTTTTCAATATCACAGGCATTTTTAGACATTTTGCACGTTTGGATTAGGAATTATGTTGGAATACATTTTTATTGCTTTTTTCGCATTATCTCAGGATTGTAAGTACATTACTGTCAAATTTAGTAAAAAAATACTTTTTGTTTTTGCAAACCTTACCAAATGTTAGTTTCCAGTAAAACTCTCAAATATACATTTCTTCAGGCATTATTAGACATTTTGCATTTCTACTTTTGGAGTTATGTTTCAGAAACTGTCATTTTGAGTGTGACCAATATGAGGCCAGTAAAACCCAATTTTTGTATTTGTGATCCTTTCCAAAATACCTGATTCTGGTAAAACTCACATAAATTCAATATTACAGGCTTTTTTAGACAAATTTCATGTTTGGTTTTGGAGTTATGACTATAAACCTTTCTTATTTAGTATGACAGTAATACTGTTATATTGAATAAAAAAAACTAACATCTGTCTTTGCAAACCTTACAAAAGATCATTTTTCTAGTACAACTACTAAAAATACATATCTCTAGGCATTATTAGATATTTTGCATGTGTTGTTTAGAAGTTATGTTTGAATACATTTTTATTGCTTTTTTTGCATTATCTCAGGATTCTAAGAACATTATAGTCATATTGAGTAAAAAAGTACTTTATGCATTTGCAAGATTTAAAAAAGCATATGTTTCGAGTGAAACTCCCAATGATGCATTATTTCAGGCATTATTAGCCATTTTTCATGTGTGGTGTAGGAGTTATGTTTAAATAACTGTCATATTGAGTGTTACAGTATACAGTCATATTGAGTAAAACCTCCTTTTTGAATTTGCAAACCATAGAAAAACAACTGTATCTAGTTAAACTCACATGTTTTCAATATCACAGGCATTTTTAGACATTTTGCACGTTTGGATTAGGAATTATGTTGGAATACATTTTTATTGCTTTTTTTCGCATTATCTCAGGATTCTAAGTACATTACTGTCAAATTTAGTAAAAAAATACTTTTGGTTTTTGCAAACCTTACCAAATGTTTTTTTCCAGTAAAACTCTCAAAGATACATTTCTTCAGGCATTATTAGACATTTTGCATTTCTACTTTTGGAGTTATGTTTCAGAAACTGTCATTTTGAGTGTGACCAATATGAGGCCAGTAAAACCCAATTTTTGTATTTGTGATCCTTTCCAAAATACCTGATTCTGGTAAAACTCACATAAATTCAATATCACAGGCTTTTTTAGACAAATTTCATGTTTGGTTTTGGAGTTATGACTATAAACCTTTCTTATTTAGTATGACAGTAATACTGTTATATTGAATAAAAAAAACTAACATCTGTCTTTGCAAACCTTACAAAAGACCATTTTTCTAGTACAACTAACAAAAATACATATCTCTAGGCCTTATTAGATATTTTGCATGTGTTGTTTAGAAGTTATGTTTGAATACATTTTTATTGCTTTTTTCGCATTATCTCAGGATTCTAAGAACATTATAGTCATATTGAGTAAAACAGTACTTTTTGCATTTGCAAGATTTAAAAAAGCATATGTTTCGAGTGAAACTCCCAATGATGCATTATTTCAGGCATTATTAGCCATTTTTCATGTGTGGTGTAGGAGTTATGTTTAAAAAACTGTCATTTTGAGTGTGACCAATATGAGGCCAGTAAAACCCAATTTTTGTAATTGTGATCCTTTCCAAAATACCTGATTCCGGTAAAACTCACATAAATTCAATATTACAGGTTTTTTAAGACACATTTCATGTTTGGTTTTGGAGTTATGACAATAAACCTTTCTTATTTGGTATGACAGTAATACTGATATATTGAATAAAAAACTAACGTCTAACTTTGCAATTCTTACAAAAGATAATTTTTCTAGTACAACTAACAAAAATAAATATCTCTAGGCATTATTAGATATTTTGCATGTGTTGTTTAGAAGTTATGTTTGAATACATATTTATTGCTTTTTTCGCATTATCTCAGGATTCTAAGAAAATTATAGTCATATTGAGTAAAAAAGTACTTTTTGCATTTGCAAGATTTAAAAAAGCATATGTTTCGAGTGAAACTCCCAATGATGCATTATTTCAGGCATTATTAGCCATTTTTCATGTGTGGTGTAGGAGTTATGTTTAAAAAACTGTCATATTGAGTGTTACAGTATATAGTCATATTGAGTAAAACCTCATTTTTGTATTTGCAAACCATAGAAAAACAACTGTATCTAGTTAAACTCACATGTTTTCAATATCACAGGCATTTTTAGACATTTTGCACGTTTGGATTAGGAATTATGTTGGAATACATTTTTATTGCTTTTTTCGCATTATCTCAGGATTCTAAGTACATTACTGTCAAATTTAGTAAAAAAATACTTTTGGTTTTTGCAAACCTTACCAAATGTTTTTTTTTCCAGTAAAACTCTCAAAGATACATTTCTTCAGGCATTATTAGACATTTTGCATTTCTACTTTTGGAGTTATGTATCAAAAACTGTCATTTTGAGTGTGACCAATATGAGGCCAGTAAAACCCAATTTTTGTATTTGTGATCCTTTCCAAAATCCCTGATTCCGGTAAAACTCACATAAATTCAATATTACAGGTTTTTTAAGACAAATTTCATGTTTGGTTTTGGAGTTATGACTATAAACCTTTCTTATTTAGTATGACAGTAATACTGTTATATTGAATAAAAAACTAACGTCTAACTTTGCAAGCCTTACAAAAGATAATTTTTCTAGTACAACTAACAAAAATAAATATCTCTAGGCATTATTAGATATTTTTGCATGTGTTGTTTAGAAGTTATGTTTGAATACATTTTTATTGCTTTTTTCGCATTATCTCAGGATTCTAAGAACATTATAGTCATATTGAGTAAAAAAGTACTTTTTGCATTTGCAAGATTTAAAAAAGCATAT
>NW_026907242.1:0-56862 GCF_033978795.1 Nerophis ophidion | reverse complement strand
ACAAACCTGATTTTTGACAAAACCTGATTTTTTTATTTGTGATCCTTTCAAAAATACCTGATTCCGGTGAGACTGACATAAATTCAATATTACAGGGTTTTTAAGACAAATTTCATGTTTGGTTTTGGAGTTATGATTATAAACCTTTCATATTTAGTACTGTTATATTGAATAAAAAAACTAACTTGTGTCTTTGTGAACCTCACAAAAGATGATTTTTCTATTACAACTAACAAAAATACATATCTCTAGGCATTATTAGCCATTTTGCATGTGTTGTTTAGAAGTTATGTTTGAATACATTTTTATTGCTTTTTTCGCATTATCTCAGGATTGTAAGACTATCATAGTCATATTGAGTAAAAACCTACTTTTTGCATTTGCAAGATTTAAAAAAGCATATGTTTCGAGTAAAACTCCCAAATATGCATGATTTCAGGCATTATTAGCCATTTTTCATGTGTGGTGTAGGAGTTATGTTTAAATAACTGTCATATTGAGTGTTACAGTATACAGTCATATTGAGTAAAACCTCATTTTTGTATTTGCAAACCATAGAAAAACAACTGTATCTAGTAAAACTCACATGTATTCAATATCACAGGCATTTTTAGACATTTTGCACGTTTGGATTAGGAATTATGTTGGAATACATTTTTATTGCTTTTTTCGCATTATCTCAGGAGTCTAAGTACATTACTGTCAAATTGAGTAAAAATATACTTTTTGTTTTTGCAAACCCTACCAAATGTTTTTTTTCTGGAAAACTCTCAAAGATGCATTTCTTCAGGCATTATTAGACATTTTGCATGTGTATTTTTGGAGTTATGTTTCAAAAACTGACATTTTGAGTTTGACAAACCTGATTTTTGACAAAACCTGATTTTTGTATTTGTGATCCTTTCCAAAATACCTGATTCTGGTAAAAGTCACATAAATTCAATATTACAGGTATTTCAAGACAAATTTCATGTTTGGTTTTGGAGTTATGATGATAAACCTTTCATATTTAGTACTGTTATATTGAATAAAAAAACTAACTTGTGTCTTTGTGAACCTCACAAAAGATGATTTTTCTAGTACAACTAACAAAAATACATATATCTTGGCATTAGTAGCCATTTTGCATGTGTTGTTTAGAAGTTATGTTTGAATACATTTTTATTGCTTTTTTCGCATTATCTCAGGATTGTAAGACTATTATAGTCATATTGAGTAAAAAACTACTTTTTGCATTTGCAAGATTTAAAAAAGCATATGTCTCGAATAAAACTCCCAAAGATGCATTATTTCAGGCATTATTAGCCATTTTTCATGTGTGGTGTAGGAGTTATGTTTAAATAACTGTCATATTGAGTGTTACAGTAAACAGTCATATTGAGTAAAACCTCATTTTTGTATTTGCAAACCATAGAAAAACAACTGTATCTAGTAAAACTCACATGTATTCAATATCACAGGCATTTTTAGACATTTTGCACGTTTGGATTAGGAATTATGTTGGAATACATTTTTATTGCTTTTTTCGCATTATCTCAGGATTCTAAGTACATTACTGTCAAATTGAGTAAAAATATACTTTTTGTTTTTGCAAACCCTACCAAATGTTTTTTTTCTGGAAAACTCTCAAAGATGCATTTTTTCAGGCATTATTAGACATTTTGCATGTGTATTTTTGGAGTTATGTTTCAAAAACTGACATTTTGAGTTTGACAAACCTTATTTTTGACAAAACCTGATTTTTGTATTTGTGATCCTTTCCAAAATACCTGATTCCGGTAAGACTCACATAAATTCAATATTACAGGGTTTTTAAGACAAATTTCATGTTTGGTTTTGGAGTTATGATTATAAACCTTTCATATTTAGTACTGTTATATTGAATAAAAAAACTAACTTGTGTCTTTGTGAACCTCACAAAAGATGATTTTTCTATTACAACTAACAAAAATACATATCTCTAGGCATTATTAGCCATTTTGCATGTGTTGTTTAGAAGTTATGTTTGAATACATTTTTATTGCTTTTTTCGCATTATCTCAGGATTGTAAGACTATCATAGTCATATTGAGTAAAAACCTACTTTTTGCATTTGCAAGATTTAAAAAAGCATATGTTTCGAGTAAAACTCCCAAATATGCATGATTTCAGGCATTATTAGCCATTTTTCATGTGTGGTGTAGGAGTTATGTTTAAATAACTGTCATATTGAGTGTTACAGTATACAGTCATATTGAGTAAAACCTCATTTTTGTATTTGCAAACCATAGAAAAACAACTGTATCTAGTAAAACTCACATGTATTCAATATCACAGGCATTTTTAGACATTTTGCACGTTTGGATTAGGAATTATGTTGGAATACATTTTTATTGCTTTTTTCGCATTATCTCAGGATTCTAAGTACATTACTGTCAAATTGAGTAAAAATATACTTTTTGTTTTTGCAAACCCTACCAAATGTTTTTTTTCTGGAAAACTCTCAAAGATGCATTTCTTCAGGCATTATTAGACATTTTGCATGTGTATTTTTGGAGTTATGTTTCAAAAACTGACATTTTGAGTTTGACAAACCTGATTTTTGACAAAACCTGATTTTTGTATTTGTGATCCTTTCCAAAATACCTGATTCTGGTAAAAGTCACATAAATTCAATATTACAGGTATTTCAAGACAAATTTCCTGTTTGGTTTTGGAGTTATGATGATAAACCTTTCATATTTAGTACTGTTATATTGAATAAAAAAACTAACTTGTGTCTTTGTGAACCTCACAAAAGATGATTTTTCTAGTACAACTAACAAAAATACATATATCTTGGCATTAGTAGCCATTTTGCATGTGTTGTTTAGAAGTTATGTATGAATACATTTTTATTGCTTTTTTCGCATTATCTCAGGATTGTAAGACTATTATAGTCATATTGAGTAAAAAACTACTTTTTGCATTTGCAAGATTTAAAAAAGCATATGTCTCGAATAAAACTCCCAAAGATGCATTATTTCAGGCATTATTAGCCATTTTTCATGTGTGGTGTAGGAGTTATGTTTAAATAACTGTCATATTGAGTGTTACAGTATACAGTCATATTGAGTAAAACCTCATTTTTGTATTTGCAAACCATAGAAAAACAACTGTATCTAGTAAAACTCACATGTATTCAATATCACAGGCATTTTTTAGACATTTTGCACGTTTGGATTAGGAATTATGTTGGAATACATTTTTATTGCTTTTTTCGCATTATCTCAGGATTCTAAGTACATTACTGTCAAATTGAGTAAAAATATACTTTTTGTTTTTGCAAACCCTACCAAATGTTTTTTTTCTGGAAAACTCTCAAAGATGCATTTTTTCAGGCATTATTAGACATTTTGCATGTGTATTTTTGGAGTTATGTTTCAAAAACTGACATTTTGAGTTTGACAAACCTGATTTTTGACAAAATCTGATTTTTGTATTCGTGATCCTTTCCAAAATACCTGATTCCGGTAAGACTCACATAAATTCAATATTACAGGGTTTTTAAGACAAATTTCATGTTTGGTTTTGGAGTTATGATTATAAACCTTTCATATTTCACTAATATTTAGTACTGTTATATTGAATAAAAAAACTAACTTGTGTCTTTGTGAACCTCACAAAAGATGATTTTTCTATTACAACTAACAAAAATACATATCTCTAGGCATTATTAGCCATTTTGCATGTGTTGTTTAGAAGTTATGTTTGAATACATTTTTATTGCTTTTTTCGCATTATCTCAGGATTGTAAGACTATCATAGTCATATTGAGTAAAAACCTACTTTTTGCATTTGCAAGATTTAAAAAAGCATATGTTTCGAGTAAAACTCCCAAATATGCATGATTTCAGGCATTATTAGCCATTTTTCATGTGTGGTGTAGGAGTTATGTTTAAATAACTGTCATATTGAGTGTTACAGTATACATTCATATTGAGTAAAACCTCATTTTTGTATTTGCAAACCATAGAAAAACAACTGTATCTACTAAAACTCACATGTATTCAATATCACAGTTATTTTTAGACATTTTGCACGTTTGGATTAGGAATTATGTTGGAATACGTTTTTATTGCATTTTTCGCATTATCTCAGGATTCTAAGTACATTACTGTCAAATTGAGTAAAAATATACTTTTTGTTTTTGCAAACCCTACCAAATGTTTTTTTTCTGGAAAAATCTCAAAGATGCATTTCTTCAGGCATTATTAGAAATTTTGCATGTGTATTTTTGGAGTTATGTTTCAAAAACTGACATTTTGAGTTTGACAAACCTGATTTTTGACAAAACCTGATTTTTTTATTTGTGATCCTTTCCAAAATACCTGATTCCGGTGAGACTCACATAAATTCAATATTACAGGGTTTTTAAGACAAATTTCATGTTTGGTTTTGGAGTTATGATTATAAACCTTTAATATTTAGTACTGTTATATTGAATAAAAAAACTAACTTGTGTCTTTGTGAACCTCACAAAAGATGATTTTTCTATTACAACTAACAAAAATACATATCTCTAGGCATTATTAGCCATTTTGCATGTGTTGTTTAGAAGTTATGTTTGAATACATTTTTATTGCTTTTTTCGCATTATCTCAGGATTGTAAGACTATCATAGTCATATTGAGTAAAAACCTACTTTTTGCATTTGCAAGATTTAAAAAAGCATATGTTTCGAGTAAAACTCCCAAATATGCATGATTTCAGGCATTATTAGCCATTTTTCATGTGTGGTGTAGGAGTTATGTTTAAATAACTGTCATATTGAGTGTTACAGTATACAGTCATATTGAGTAAAACCTCATTTTTGTATTTGCAAACCATAGAAAAACAACTGTATCTAGTAAAACTCACATGTATTCAATATCACAGGCATTTTTAGACATTTTGCACGTTTGGATTAGGAATTATGTTGGAATACATTTTTATTGCTTTTTTCGCATTATCTCAGGATTCTAAGTACATTACTGTCAAATTGAGTAAAAATATACTTTTTGTTTTTGCAAACCCTAACAAATGTTTTTTTTCTGGAAAACTCTCAAAGATGCATTTTTTCAGGCATTATTAGACATTTTGCATGTGTATTTTTGGAGTTATGTTTCAAAAACTGACATTTTGAGTTTGACAAACCTGATTTTTGACAAAACCTGATTTTTGTATTTGTGATCCTTTCCAAAATACCTGATTCCGGTAAGACTCACATAAATTCAATATTACAGGCTTTTCAAGACAAATTTCATGTTTGGTTTTGGAGTTATGATTATAAACCTTTCATATTTAGTACTGTTATATTGAATAAAAAAACTAACTTGTGTCTTTGTGAACCTCACAAAAGATGATTTTTCTATTACAACTAACAAAAATACATATCTCTAGGCATTATTAGCCATTTTGCATGTGTTGTTTAGAAGTTATGTTTGAATACATTTTTATTGCTTTTTTCGCATTATCTCAGGATTGTAAGACTATCATAGTCATATTGAGTAAAAACCTACTTTTTGCATTTGCAAGATTTAAAAAAGCATATGTTTCGAGTAAAACTCCCAAATATGCATGATTTCAGGCATTATTAGCCATTTTTCATGTGTGGTGTAGGAGTTATGTTTAAATAACTGTCATATTGAGTGTTACAGTATACAGTCATATTGAGTAAAACCTCATTTTTGTATTTGCAAACCATAGAAAAACAACTGTATCTAGTAAAACTCACATGTATTCAATATCACAGTTATTTTTAGACATTTTGCACGTTTGGATTAGGAATTATGTTGGAATACATTTTTATTGCTTTTTTCGCATTATCTCAGGATTCTAAGTACATTACTGTCAAATTGAGTAAAAATATACTTTTTGTTTTTGCAAACCCTACCAAATGTTTTTTTTCTGGAAAACTCTCAAAGATGCATTTCTTCAGGCATTATTAGACATTTTGCATGTGTATTTTTGGAGTTATGTTTCAAAAACTGACATTTTGAGTTTGACAAACCTGATTTTTGACAAAACCTGATTTTTGTATTTGTGATCCTTTCCAAAATACCTGATTCTGGTAAAAGTCACATAAATTCAATATTACAGGTATTTCAAGACAAATTTCATGTTTGGTTTTGGAGTTATGATGATAAACCTTTCATATTTAGTACTGTTATATTGAATAAAAAAACTAACTTGTGTCTTTGTGAACCTCACAAAAGATGATTTTTCTAGTACAACTAACAAAAATACATATATCTTGGCATTAGTAGCCATTTTGCATGTGTTGTTTAGAAGTTATGTTTGAATACATTTTTATTGCTTTTTTCGCATTATCTCAGGATTGTAAGACTATTATAGTCATATTGAGTAAAAAACTACTTTTTGCATTTGCAAGATTTAAAAAAGCATATGTCTCGAATAAAACTCCCAAAGATGCATTATTTCAGGCATTATTAGCCATTTTTCATGTGTGGTGTAGGAGTTATGTTTAAATAACTGTCATATTGAGTGTTACAGTATACAGTCATATTGAGTAAAACCTCATTTTTGTATTTGCAAACCATAGAAAAACAACTGTATCTAGTAAAACTCACATGTATTCAATATCACAGGCATTTTTAGACATTTTGCACGTTTGGATTAGGAATTATGTTGGAATACATTTTTATTGCTTTTTTCGCATTATCTCAGGATTCTAAGTACATTACTGTCAAATTGAGTAAAAATATACTTTTTGTTTTTGCAAACCCTACCAAATGTTTTTTTTCTGGAAAACTCTCAAAGATGCATTTTTTCAGGCATTATTAGACATTTTGCATGTGTATTTTTGGAGTTATGTTTCAAAAACTGACATTTTGAGTTTGACAAACCTGATTTTTGACAAAATCAGATTTTTGTATTTGTGATCCTTTCCAAAATACCTGATTCCGGTAAGACTCACATAAATTCAATATTATAGGGGTTTTAAGACAAATTTCATGTTTGGTTTTGGAGTTATGATTATAAACCTTTCATATTTCACTAATATTTAGTACTGTTATATTGAATAAAAAAACTAACTTGTGTCTTTGTGAACCTCACAAAAGATGATTTTTCTATTATAACTAACAAAAATACATATCTCTAGGCATTATTAGCCATTTTGCATGTGTTGTTTAGAATTTATGTTTGAATACATTTTTATTGCTTTTTTCGCATTATCTCAGGATTGTAAGACTATCATAGTCATATTGAGTAAAAACCTACTTTTTGCATTTGCAAGATTTAAAAAAGCATATGTTTCGAGTAAAACTCCCAAATATGCATGATTTCAGGCATTATTAGCCATTTTTCATGTGTGGTGTAGGAGTTATGTTTAAATAACTGTCATATTGAGTGTTACAGTATACAGTGATATTGAGTAAAACCTCATTTTTGTATTTGCAAACCATAGAAAAACAACTGTATCTACTAAAACTCACATGTATTCAATATCACAGTTATTTTTAGACATTTTGCACGTTTGGATTAGGAATTATGTTGGAATACGTTTTTATTGCTTTTTTCGCATTATCTCAGGATTCTAAGTACATTACTGTCAAATTGAGTAAAAATATACTTTTTGTTTTTGCAAACCCTACCAAATGTTTTTTTTCTGGAAAACTCTCAAAGATGCATTTCTTCAGGCATTATTAGAAATTTTGCATGTGTATTTTTGGAGTTATGTTTCAAAAACTGACATTTTGAGTTTGACAAACCTGATTTTTGACAAAACCTGATTTTTTTATTTGTGATCCTTTCCAAAATACCTGATTCCGGTGAGACTCACATAAATTCAATATTACAGGGTTTTTAAGACAAATTTCATGTTTGGTTTTGGAGTTATGATTATAAACCTTTCATATTTAGTACTGTTATATTGAATAAAAAAAACTAACTTGTGTCTTTGTGAACCTCACAAAAGATGATTTTTCTATTACAACTAACAAAAATACATATCTCTAGGCATTATTAGCCATTTTGCATGTGTTGTTTAGAAGTTATGTTTGAATACATTTTTATTGCTTTTTTCGCATTATCTCAGGATTGTAAGACTATCATAGTCATATTGAGTAAAAACCTACTTTTTGCATTTGCAAGATTTAAAAAAGCATATGTTTCGAGTAAAACTCCCAAATATGCATGATTTCAGGCATTATTAGCCATTTTTCATGTGTGGTGTAGGAGTTATGTTTAAATAACTGTCATATTGAGTGTTACAGTATACAGTCATATTGAGTAAAACCTCATTTTTGTATTTGCAAACCATAGAAAAACAACTGTATCTAGTAAAACTCACATGTATACAATATCACAGGCTTTTTTAGACATTTTGCACGTTTGGATTAGGAATTATGTTGGAATACATTTTTATTGCTTTTTTCGCATTATCTCAGGATTCTAAGTACATTACTGTCAAATTGACTAAAAATATACTTTTTGTTTTTGCAAACCCTAACAAATGTTTTTTTTCTGGAAAACTCTCAAAGATGCATTTTTTCAGGCATTATTAGACATTTTGCATGTGTATTTTTGGAGTTATGTTTCAAAAACTGACATTTTGAGTTTGACAAACCTGATTTTTGACAAAACCTGATTTTTGTATTTGTGATCCTTTCCAAAATACCTGATTCCGGTAAGACTCACATAAATTCAATATTACAGGGTTTTTAAGACAAATTTCATGTTTGGTTTTGGAGTTATGATTATAAACCTTTCATATTTAGTACTGTTATATTGAATAAAAAAACTAACTTGTGTCTTTGTGAACCTCACAAAAGATGATTTTTCTATTACAACTAACAAAAATACATATCTCTAGGCATTATTAGCCATTTTGCATGTGTTGTTTAGAAGTTATGTTTGAATACATTTTTATTGCTTTTTTCGCATTATCTCAGGATTGTAAGACTATCATAGTCATATTGAGTAAAAACCTACTTTTTGCATTTGCAAGATTTAAAAAAGCATATGTTTCGAGTAAAACTCCCAAATATGCATGATTTCAGGCATTATTAGCCATTTTTCATGTGTGGTGTAGGAGTTATGTTTAAATAACTGTCATATTGAGTGTTACAGTATACAGTCATATTGAGTAAAACCTCATTTTTGTATTTGCAAACCATAGAAAAACAACTGTATCTAGTAAAACTCACATGTATTCAATATCACAGGCATTTTTAGACATTTTGCACGTTTGGATTAGGAATTATGTTGGAATACATTTTTATTGCTTTTTTCGCATTATCTCAGGATTCTAAGTACATTACTGTCAAATTGAGTAAAAATATACTTTTTGTTTTTGCAAACCCTACCAAATGTTTTTTTTCTGGAAAACTCTCAAAGATGCATTTCTTCAGGCATTATTAGACATTTTGCATGTGTATTTTTGGAGTTATGTTTCAAAAACTGACATTTTGAGTTTGACAAACCTGATTTTTGACAAAACCTGATTTTTGTATTTGTGATCCTTTCCAAAATACCTGATTCTGGTAAAAGTCACATAAATTCAATATTACAGGTATTTCAAGACAAATGTCATGTTTGGTTTTGGAGTTATGATGATAAACCTTTCATATTTAGTACTGTTATATTGAATAAAAAAACAAACTTGTGTCTTTGTGAACCTCACAAAAGATGATTTTTCTAGTACAACTAACAAAAATACATATATCTTGGCATTAGTAGCCATTTTGCATGTGTTGTTTAGAAGTTATGTTTGAATACATTTTTATTGCTTTTTTCGCATTATCTCAGGATTGTAAGACTATTATAGTCATATTGAGTAAAAAACTACTTTTTGCATTTGCAAGATTTAAAAAAGCATATGTCTCGAATAAAACTCCCAAAGATGCATTATTTCAGGCATTATTAGCCATTTTTCATGTGTGGTGTAGGAGTTATGTTTAAATAACTGTCATATTGAGTGTTACAGTATACAGTCATATTGAGTAAAACCTCATTTTTGTATTTGCAAACCATAGAAAAACAACTGTATCTAGTAAAACTCACATGTATTCAATATCACAGGCATTTTTAGACATTTTGCACGTTTGGATTAGGAATTATGTTGGAATACATTTTTATTGCTTTTTTCGCATTATCTCAGGATTCTAAGTACATTACTGTCAAATTGAGTAAAAATATACTTTTTGTTTTTGCAAACCCTACCAAATGTTTTTTTTCTGGAAAACTCTCAAAGATGCATTTTTTCAGGCATTATTAGACATTTTGCATGTGTATTTTTGGAGTTATGTTTCAAAAACTGACATTTTGAGTTTGACAAACCTGATTTTTGACAAAATCTGATTTTTGTATTTGTGATCCTTTCCAAAATACCTGATTCCGGTAAGACTCACATAAATTCAATATTATAGGGGTTTTAAGACAAATTTCATGTTTGGTTTTGGAGTTATGATTATAAACCTTTCATATTTCACTAATATTTAGTACTGTTATATTGAATAAAAAAACTAACTTGTGTCTTTGTGAACCTCACAAAAGATGATTTTTCTATTACAACTAACAAAAATACATATCTCTAGGCATTATTAGCCATTTTGCATGTGTTGTTTAGAATTTATGTTTGAATACATTTTTATTGCTTTTTTCGCATTATCTCAGGATTGTAAGACTATCATAGTCATATTGAGTAAAAACCTACTTTTTGCATTTGCAAGATTTAAAAAAGCATATGTTTCGAGTAAAACTCCCAAATATGCATGATTTCAGGCATTATTAGCCATTTTTCATGTGTGGTGTAGGAGTTATGTTTAAATAACTGTCATATTGAGTGTTACAGTATACAGTCATATTGAGTAAAACCTCATTTTTGTATTTGCAAACCATAGAAAAACAACTGTATCTACTAAAACTCACATGTATTCAATATCACAGTTATTTTTAGACATTTTGCACGTTTGGATTAGGAATTATGTTGGAATACGTTTTTATTGCTTTTTTCGCATTATCTCAGGATTCTAAGTACATTACTGTCAAATTGAGTAAAAATATACTTTTTGTTTTTGCAAACCCTACCAAATGTTTTTTTTCTGGAAAACTCTCAAAGATGCATTTCTTCAGGCATTATTAGAAATTTTGCATGTGTATTTTTGGAGTTATGTTTCAAAAACTGACATTTTGAGTTTGACAAACCTGATTTTTGACAAAACCTGATTTTTGTATTTGTGATCCTTTCCAAAATACCTGATTCCGGTGAGACTCACATAAATTCAATATTACAGGGTTTTTAAGACAAATTTCATGTTTGGTTTTGGAGTTATGATTATAAACCTTTCATATTTAGTACTGTTATATTGAATAAAAAAACTAACTTGTGTCTTTGTGAACCTCACAAAAGATGATTTTTCTATTACAACTAACAAAAATACATATCTCTAGGCATTATTAGCCATTTTGCATGTGTTGTTTAGAAGTTATGTTTGAATACATTTTTATTGCTTTTTTCGCATTATCTCAGGATTGTAAGACTATCATAGTCATATTGAGTAAAAACCTACTTTTTGCATTTGCAAGATTTAAAAAAGCATATGTTTCGAGTAAAACTCCCAAATATGCATGATTTCAGGCATTATTAGCCATTTTTCATGTGTGGTGTAGGAGTTATGTTTAAATAACTGTCATATTGAGTGTTACAGTATACAGTCATATTGAGTAAAACCTCATTTTTGTATTTGCAAACCATAGAAAAACAACTGTATCTAGTAAAACTCACATGTATTCAATATCACAGGCATTTTTAGACATTTTGCACGTTTGGATTAGGAATTATGTTGGAATACATTTTTATTGCTTTTTTCGCATTATCTCAGGATTCTAAGTACATTACTGTCAAATTGACTAAAAATATACTTTTTGTTTTTGCAAACCCTAACAAATGTTTTTTTTCTGGAAAACTCTCAAAGATGCATTTTTTCAGGCATTATTAGACATTTTGCATGTGTATTTTTGGAGTTATGTTTCAAAAACTGACATTTTGAGTTTGACAAACCTGATTTCTGACAAAACCTGATTTTTGTATTTGTGATCCTTTCCAAAATACCTGATTCCGGTAAGACTCACATAAATTCAATATTACAGGGTTTTTAAGACAAATTTCATGTTTGGTTTTGGAGTTATGATTATAAACCTTTCATATTTAGTACTGTTATATTGAATAAAAAAACTAACTTGTGTCTTTGTGAACCTCACAAAAGATGATTTTTCTATTACAACTAACAAAAATACATATCTCTAGGCATTATTAGCCATTTTGCATGTGTTGTTTAGAAGTTATGTTTGAATACATTTTTATTGCTTTTTTCGCATTATCTCAGGATTGTAAGACTATCATAGTCATATTGAGTAAAAACCTACTTTTTGCATTTGCAAGATTTAAAAAAGCATATGTTTCGAGTAAAACTCCCAAATATGCATGATTTCAGGCATTATTAGCCATTTTTCATGTGTGGTGTAGGAGTTATGTTTAAATAACTGTCATATTGAGTGTTACAGTATACAGTCATATTGAGTAAAACCTCATTTTTGTATTTGCAAACCATAGAAAAACAACTGTATCTAGTAAAACTCACATGTATTCAATATCACAGGCATTTTTAGACATTTTGCACGTTTGGATTAGGAATTATGTTGGAATACATTTTTATTGCTTTTTTCGCATTATCTCAGGATTCTAAGTACATTACTGTCAAATTGAGTAAAAATATACTTTTTGTTTTTGCAAACCCTACCAAATGTTTTTTTTCTGGAAAACTCTCAAAGATGCATTTCTTCAGGCATTATTAGACATTTTGCATGTGTATTTTTGGAGTTATGTTTCAAAAACTGACATTTTGAGTTTGACAAACCTGATTTTTGACAAAACCTGATTTTTGTATTTGTGATCCTTTCCAAAATACCTGATTCTGGTAAAAGTCACATAAATTCAATATTACAGGTATTTCAAGACAAATGTCATGTTTGGTTTTGGAGTTATGATGATAAACCTTTCATATTTAGTACTGTTATATTAAATAAAAAAACAAACTTGTGTCTTTGTGAACCTCACAAAAGATGATTTTTCTAGTACAACTAACAAAAATACATATATCTTGGCATTAGTAGCCATTTTGCATGTGTTGTTTAGAAGTTATGTTTGAATACATTTTTATTGCTTTTTTCGCATTATCTCAGGATTGTAAGACTATTATAGTCATATTGAGTAAAAAACTACTTTTTGCATTTGCAAGATTTAAAAAAGCATATGTCTCGAATAAAACTCCCAAAGATGCATTATTTCAGGCATTATTAGCCATTTTTCATGTGTGGTGTAGGAGTTATGTTTAAATAACTGTCATATTGAGTGTTACAGTATACAGTCATATTGAGTAAAACCTCATTTTTGTATTTGCAAACCATAGAAAAACAACCGTATCTAGTAAAACTCACATGTATTCAATATCACAGGCATTTTTAGACATTTTGCACGTTTGGATTAGGAATTATGTTGGAATACATTTTTATTGCTTTTTTCGCATTATCTCAGGATTCTAAGTACATTACTGTCAAATTGAGTAAAAATATACTTTTTGTTTTTGCAAACCCTACCAAATATTTTTTTTCTGGAAAACTCTCAAAGATGCATTTTTTCAGGCATTATTAGACATTTTGCATGTGTATTTTTGGAGTTATGTTTCAAAAACTGACATTTTGAGCTTGACAAACCTGATTTTTGACAAAATCTGATTTTTGTATTTGTGATCCTTTCCAAAATACCTGATTCCGGTAAGACTCACATAAATTCAATATTACAGGGTTTTTAAGACAAATTTCATGTTTGGTTTTGGAGTTATGATTATAAACCTTTCATATTTCACTAATATTTAGTACTGTTATATTGAATAAAAAAACTAACTTGTGTCTTTGTGAACCTCACAAAAGATGATTTTTCTATTACAACTAACAAAAATACATATCTCTAGGCATTATTAGCCATTTTGCATGTGTTGTTTAGAAGTTATGTTTGAATACATTTTTATTGCTTTTTTCGCATTATCTCAGGATTGTAAGACTATCATAGTCATATTGAGTAAAAACCTACTTTTTGCATTTGCAAGATTTAAAAAAGCATATGTTTCGAGTAAAACTCCCAAATATGCATGATTTCAGGCATTATTGGCCATTTTTCATGTGTGGTGTAGGAGTTATGTTTAAATAACTGTCATATTGAGTGTTACAGTATACAGTCATATTGAGTAAAACCTCATTTTTGTATTTGCAAACCATAGAAAAACAACTGTATCTAGTAAAACTCACATGTATTCAATATCACAGTTATTTTTAGACATTTTGCACGTTTGGATTAGGAATTATGTTGGAATACGTTTTTATTGCTTTTTTCGCATTATCTCAGGATTCTAAGTACATTACTGTCAAATTGAGTAAAAATATACTTTTTGTTTTTGCAAACCCTACCAAATGTTTTTTTTCTGGAAAACTCTCAAAGATGCATTTCTTCAGGCATTATTAGAAATTTTGCATGTGTATTTTTGGAGTTATGTTTCAAAAACTGACATTTTGAGTTTGACAAACCTGATTTTTGACAAAACCTGATTTTTTTATTTGTGATCCTTTCCAAAATACCTGATTCCGGTGAGACTCACATAAATTCAATATTACAGGGTTTTTAAGACAAATTTCATGTTTGGTTTTGGAGTTATGATTATAAACCTTTCATATTTAGTACTGTTATATTGAATAAAAAAACTAACTTGTGTCTTTGTGAACCTCACAAAAGATGATTTTTCTATTACAACTAACAAAAATACATATCTCTAGGCATTATTAGCCATTTTGCATGTGTTGTTTAGAAGTTATGTTTGAATACATTTTTATGGCTTTTTTCGCATTATCTCAGGATTGTAAGACTATCATAGTCATATTGAGTAAAAACCTACTTTTTGCATTTGCAAGATTTAAAAAAGCATATGTTTCGAGTAAAACTCCCAAATATGCATGATTTCAGGCATTATTAGCCATTTTTCATGTGTGGTGTAGGAGTTATGTTTAAATAACTGTCATATTGAGTGTTACAGTATACAGTCATATTGAGTAAAACCTCATTTTTGTATTTGCAAACCATAGAAAAACAACTGTATCTAGTAAAACTCACATGTATTCAATATCACAGGCATTTTTAGACATTTTGCACGTTTGGATTAGGAATTATGTTGGAATACATATTTATTGCTTTTTTCGCATTATCTCAGGATTCTAAGTACATTACTGTCAAACTGAGTAAAAATATACTTTTTGTTTTTGCAAACCCTACCAAATGTTTTTTTTCTGGAAAACTCTCAAAGATGCATTTCTTCAGGCATTATTAGAAATTTTGCATGTGTATTTTTGGAGTTATGTTTCAAAAACTGACATTTTGAGTTTGACAAACCTGATTTTTGACAAAACCTGATTTTTTTATTTGTGATCCTTTCCAAAATACCTGATTCCGGTGAGACTCACATAAATTCAATATTACAGGGTTTTTAAGACAAATTTCATGTTTGGTTTTGGAGTTATGATTATAAACCTTTCATATTTAGTACTGTTATATTGAATAAAAAAACTAACTTGTGTCTTTGTGAACCTCACAAAAGATGATTTTTCTATTACAACTAACAAAAATACATATCTCTAGGCATTATTAGCCATTTTGCATGTGTTGTTTAGAAGTTATGTTTGAATACATTTTTATTGCTTTTTTCGCATTATCTCAGGATTGTAAGACTATCATAGTCATATTGAGTAAAAACCTACTTTTTGCATTTGCAAGATTTAAAAAAGCATATGTTTCGAGTAAAACTCCCAAATATGCATGATTTCAGGCATTATTAGCCATTTTTCATGTGTGGTGTAGGAGTTATGTTTAAATAACTGTCATATTGAGTGTTACAGTATACAGTCATATTGAGTAAAACCTCATTTTTGTATTTGCAAACCATAGAAAAACAACTGTATCTAGTAAAACTCACATGTATTCAATATCACAGGCATTTTTAGACATTTTGCACGTTTGGATTAGGAATTATGTTGGAATACATTTTTATTGCTTTTTTCGCATTATCTCAGGATTCTAAGTACATTACTGTCAAATTGAGTAAAAATATACTTTTTGTTTTTGCAAACCCTACCAAATGTTTTTTTTCTGGAAAACTCTCAAAGATGCATTTCTTCAGGCATTATTAGACATTTTGCATGTGTATTTTTGGAGTTATGTTTCAAAAACTGACATTTTGAGTTTGACAAACCTGATTTTTGACAAAACCTGATTTTTGTATTTGTGATCCTTTCCAAAATACCTGATTCTGGTAAAAGTCACATAAATTCAATATTACAGGTATTTCAAGACAAATTTCATGTTTGGTTTTGGAGTTATGATGATAAACCTTTCATATTTAGTACTGTTATATTGAATAAAAAAACTAACTTGTGTCTTTGTGAACCTCACAAAAGATGATTTTTCTAGTACAACTAACAAAAATACATATATCTTGGCATTAGTAGCCATTTTGCATGTGTTGTTTAGAAGTTATGTTTGAATACATTTTTATTGCTTTTTTCGCATTATCTCAGGATTGTAAGACTATTATAGTCATATTGAGTAAAAAACTACTTTTTGCATTTGCAAGATTTAAAAAAGCATATGTCTCGAATAAAACTCCCAAAGATGTATTATTTCAGGCATTATTAGCCATTTTTCATGTGTGGTGTAGGAGTTATGTTTAAATAACTGTCATATTGAGTGTTACAGTATACAGTCATATTGAGTAAAACCTCATTTTTGTATTTGCAAACCATAGAAAAACAACTGTATCTAGTAAAACTCACATGTATTCAATATCACAGGCATGTTTAGACATTTTGCACGTTTGGATTAGGAATTATGTTGGAATACATTTTTATTGCTTTTTTCGCATTATCTCAGGATTCTAAGTACATTACTGTCAAATTGAGTAAAAATATACTTTTTGTTTTTGCAAACCCTACCAAATGTTTTTTTCTGGAAAACTCTCAAAGATGCATTTTTTCAGGCATTATTAGACATTTTGCATGTGTATTTTTGGAGTTATGTTTCAAAAACTGACATTTTGAGTTTGACAAACCTGATTTTTGACAAAACCTGATTTTTTTATTTGTGATCCTTTCCAAAATACCTGATTCCGGTGAGACTCACATAAATTCAATATTACAGGGTTTTTAAGACAAATTTCATGTTTGGTTTTGGAGTTATGATTATAAACCTTTCATATTTAGTACTGTTATATTGAATAAAAAAACTAACTTGTGTCTTTGTGAACCTCACAAAAGATGATTTTTCTATTACAACTAACAAAAATACATATCTCTAGGCATTATTAGCCATTTTGCATGTGTTGTTTAGAAGTTATGTTTGAATACATTTTTATTGCTTTTTTCGCATTATCTCAGGAGTGTAAGACTATCATAGTCATATTGAGTAAAAACCTACTTTTTGCATTTGCAAGATTTAAAAAAGCATATGTTTCGAGTAAAACTCCCAAATATGCATGATTTCAGGCATTATTAGCCATTTTTCATGTGTGGTGTAGGAGTTATGTTTAAATAACTGTCATATTGAGTGTTACAGTATACAGTCATATTGAGTAAAACCTCATTTTTGTATTTGCAAACCATAGAAAAACAACTGTATCTAGTAAAACTCACATGTATTCAATATCACAGGCATTTTTAGACATTTTGCACGTTTGGATTAGGAATTATGTTGGAATACATTTTTATTGCTTTTTTCGCATTATCTCAGGATTTTAAGTACATTACTGTCAAATTGAGTAAAAATATACTTTTTGTTTTTGCAAACCCTACCAAATGTTTTTTTTTCTGGAAAACTCTCAAAGATGCATTTTTTCAGGCATTATTAGACATTTTGCATGTGTATTTTTGGAGTTATGTTTCAAAAACTGACATTTTGAGTTTGACAAACCTGATTTTTGACAAAACCTGATTTTTTGTATTTGTGATCCTTTCCAAAATACCTGATTCCGGTAAGACTCACATAAATTCAATATTACAGGGTTTTTAAGACAAATTTCATGTTTGGTTTTGGAGTTATGATTATAAACCTTTCATATTTAGTACTGTTATATTGAATAAAAAAACTAACTTGTGTCTTTGTGAACCTCACAAAAGATGATTTTTCTATTACAACTAACAAAAATACATATCTCTAGGCATTATTAGCAATTTTGCATGTGTTGTTTAGAAGTTATGTTTGAATACATTTTTATTGCTTTTTTCGCATTATCTCAGGATTGTAAGACTATCATAGTCATATTGAGTAAAAACCTACTTTTTGCATTTGCAAGATTTAAAAAAGCATATGTTTCGAGTAAAACTCCCAAATATGCATGATTTCAGGCAGTATTAGCCATTTTTCATGTGTGGTGTAGGAGTTATGTTTAAATAACTGTCATATTGAGTGTTACAGTATACAGTCATATTGAGTAAAACCTCATTTTTGTATTTGCAAACCATAGAAAAACAACTGTATCTAGTAAAACTCACATGTATTCAATATCACAGGCATTTTTAGACATTTTGCACGTTTGGATTAGGAATTATGTTGGAATACATTTTTATTGCTTTTTTCGCATTATCTCAGGATTCTAAGTACATTACTGTCAAATTGAGTAAAAATATACTTTTTGTTTTTGCAAACCCTACCAAATGTTTTTTTTCTGGAAAACTCTCAAAGATGCATTTCTTCAGGCATTATTAGACATTTTGCATGTGTATTTTTGGAGTTATGTTTCAAAAACTGACATTTTGAGTTTGACAAACCTGATTTTTGACAAAACCTGATTTTTGTATTTGTGATCCTTTCCAAAATACCTGATTCTGGTAAAAGTTACATAAATTCAATATTACAGGTATTTCAAGACAAATGTCATGTTTGGTTTTGGAGTTATGATGATAAACCTTTCATATTTAGTACTGTTATATTGAATAAAAAAACAAACTTGTGTCTTTGTGAACCTCACAAAAGATGATTTTTCTAGTACAACTAACAAAAATACATATATCTTGGCATTAGTAGCCATTTTGCATGTGTTGTTTAGAAGTTATGTTTGAATACATTTTTATTGCTTTTTTCGCATTATCTCAGGATTGTAAGACTATTATAGTCATATTGAGTAAAAACCTACTTTTTGCATTTGCAAGATTTAAAAAAGCATATGTTTCGAGTAAAACTCCCAAATATGCATGATTTCAGGCATTATTAGCCATTTTTCATGTGTGGTGTAGGAGTTATGTTTAAATAACTGTCATATTGAGTGTTACAGTATACAGTCATATTGAGTAAAACCTCATTTTTGTATTTGCAAACCATAGAAAAACAACTGTATCTAGTAAAACTCACATGTATTCAATATCACAGGCATTTTTAGACATTTTGCACGTTTGGATTAGGAATTATGTTGGACTACATATTTATTGCTTTTTTCGCATTATCTCAGAATTCTAAGTACATTACTGTCAAACTGAGTAAAAATATACTTTTTGTTTTTGCAAACCCTACCAAATGTTTTTTTTCTGGAAAACTCTCAAAGATGCATTTTTTCAGGCATTATTAGACATTTTGCATGTGTATTTTTGGAGTTATGTTTCAAAAACTGACATTTTGAGTTTGACAAACCTGATTTTTGACAAAATCTGATTTTTGTATTTGTGATCCTTTCCAAAATACCTGATTCCGGTAAGACTCACATAAATTCAATATTACAGGGTTTTTAAGACAAATTTCATGTTTGGTTTTGGAGTTATGATTATAAACCTTTCATATTTCACTAATATTTAGTACTGTTATATTGAATAAAAAAAACTAACTTGTGTCTTTGTGAACCTCACAAAAGATGATTTTTCTATTACAACTAACAAAAATACATATCTCTAGGCATTATTAGCCATTTTGCATGTGTTGTTTAGAAGTTATGTTTGAATACATTTTTATTGCTTTTTTCGCATTATCTCAGGATTGTAAGACTATCATAGTCATATTGAGTAAAAACCTACTTTTTGCATTTGCAAGATTTAAAAAAGCATATGTTTCGAGTAAAACTCCCAAATATGCATGATTTCAGGCATTATTAGCCATTTTTCATGTGTGGTGTAGGAGTTATGTTTAAATAACTGTCATATTGAGTGTTACAGTATACAGTCATATTGAGTAAAACCTCATTTTTGTATTTGCAAACCATAGAAAAACAACTGTATCTACTAAAACTCACATGTATTCAATATCACAGTTATTTTTAGACATTTTGCACGTTTGGATTAGGAATTATGCTGGAATACGTTTTTATTGCTTTTTTCGCATTATCTCAGGATTCTAAGTACATTACTGTCAAATTGAGTAAAAATATACTTTTTGTTTTTGCAAACCCTACCAAATGTTTTTTTTCTGGAAAACTCTCAAAGATGCATTTCTTCAGGCATTATTAGACATTTTGCATGTGTATTTTTGGAGTTATGTTTCAAAAACTGACATTTTGAGTTTGACAAACCTGATTTTTGACAAAACCTGATTTTTTTATTTGTGATCCTTTCCAAAATACCTGATTCCGGTGAGACTCACATAAATTCAATATTACAGGGTTTTTAAGACAAATTTCATGTTTGGTTTTGGAGTTATGATTATGAACCTTTCATATTTAGTACTGTTATATTGAATAAAAAAACTAACTTGTGTCTTTGTGAACCTCACAAAAGATGATTTTTCTATTACAACTAACAAAAATACATATCTCTAGGCATTATTAGCCATTTTGCATGTGTTGTTTAGAAGTTATGTTTGAATACATTTGTATTGCTTTTTTCGCATTATCTCAGGATTGTAAGACTATCATAGTCATATTGAGTAAAAACCTACTTTTTGCATTTGCAAGATTTAAAAAAGCATATGTTTCGAGTAAAACTCCCAAATATGCATGATTTCAGGCATTATTAGCCATTTTTCATGTGTGGTGTAGGAGTTATGTTTAAATAACTGTCATATTGAGTGTTACAGTATACAGTCATATTGAGTAAAACCTCATTTTTGTATTTGCAAACCATAGAAAAACAACTGTATCTAGTAAAACTCACATGTTTTCAATATCACAGGCATTTTTAGACATTTTGCACGTTTGGATTAGGAATTATGTTGGAATACATATTTATTGCTTTTTTCGCATTATCTCAGGATTCTAAGTACATTACTGTCAAACTGAGTAAAAATATACTTTTTGTTTTTGCAAACCCTACCAAATGTTTTTTTTCTGGAAAACTCTCAAAGATAGATTTCTTCAGGCATTATTAGACATTTTGCATGTGTATTTTTGGAGTTATGTTTCAAAAACTGACATTTTGAATTTGACAAACCTGATTTTTGACAAAACCTGATTTTTGTATTTGTGATCCTTTCCAAAATACCTGATTCCGGTAAAAGTCACATAAATTCAATATTACAGGCTTTTCAAGACAAATTTCATGTTTGGTTTTGGAGTTATGATGATAAACCTTTCATATTTAGTACTGTTATATTGAATAAAAAACTAACTTGTGTCTTTGTGAACCTCACAAAAGATGATTTTTCTAGTACAACTAACAAAAATACATATATCTTGGCATTAGTAGCCATTTTGCATGTGTTGTTTAGAAGTTATGTTTGAATACATTTTTATTGCTTTTTTCGCATTATCTCAGGATTGTAAGACTATTATAGTCATATTGAGTAAAAAACTACTTTTTGCATTTGCAAGATTTAAAAAAGCATATGTCTCGAATAAAACTCCCAAAGATGCATTATTTCAGGCATTATTAGCCATTTTTCATGTGTGTTGTAGGAGTTATGTTTAAATAACTGTCATATTGAGTGTTACAGTATACAGTCATATTGAGTAAAACCTCCTTTTTGTTTTTGCAAACCATAGAAAAACAACTGTATCTAGTAAAACTCACATGTATTCAATATCACAGGCATTTTTAGACATTTTGCACGTTTGGATTAGGAATTATGTTGGAATACGTTTTTATTGCTTTTTTCGCATTATCTCAGGATTCTAAGTACATTACTGTCAAATTGAGTAAAAATATACTTTTTGTTTTTGCAAACCCTACCAAATGTTTTTTTTTTGGAAAACTCTCAAAGATGCATTTCTTCAGGCATTATTAGACATTTTGCATGTGTATTTTTGGAGTTATGTTTCAAAAACTGACATTTTGAGTTTGACAAACCTGATTTTTGACAAAACCTGATTTTTGTATTTGTGATCCTTTCCAAAATTCCTGATTCCGGTAAGACTCACATAAATTCAATATTACAGGGTTTTAAGACAAATTTCATGTTTGGTTTTGGAGTTATGATTATAAACCTTTCATATTTAGTACTGTTATATTGAATAAGAAAACTAACTTGTGTCTTTGTGAACCTCACAAAAGATGATTTTTCTATTACAACTAACAAAAATACATATCTCTAGGCATTATTAGCCATTTTGCATGTGTTGTTTAGAAGTTATGTTTGAATACATTTTTATTGCTTTTTTCGCATTATCTCAGGATTGTAAGACTATCATAGTCATATTGAGTAAAAACCTACTTTTTGCATTTGCAAGATTTAAAAAAGCATATGTTTCGAGTAAAACTCCCAAATATGCATGATTTCAGGCATTATTAGCCATTTTTCATGTGTGGTGTAGGAGTTATGTTTAAATAACTGTCATATTGAGTGTTACAGTATACAGTCATATTGAGTAAAACCTCATTTTTGTATTTGCAAACCATAGAAAAACAACTGTATCTACTAAAACTCACATGTATTCAATATCGAAGTTATTTTTAGACATTTTGCACGTTTGGATTAGGAATTATGTTGGAATACGTTTTTATTGCTTTTTTCGCATTATCTCAGGATTCTAAGTACATTACTGTCAAATTGAGTAAAAATATACTTTTTGTTTTTGCAAACCCTACCAAATGTTTTTTTTCTGGAAAACTCTCAAAGATGCATTTCTTCAGGCATTATTAGAAATTTTGCATGTGTATTTTTGGAGTTATGTTTCAAAAACTGACATTTTGAGTTTGACAAACCTGATTTTTGACAAAACCTGATTTTTGTATTTGTGATCCTTTCCAAAATACCTGATTCCGGTGAGACTCACATAAATTCAATATTACAGGGTTTTTAAGACAAATTTCATGTTTGGTTTTGGAGTTATGATTATAAACCTTTCATATTTAGTACTGTTATATTGAATAAAAAAACTAACTTGTGTCTTTGTGAACCTCACAAAAGATGATTTTTCTATTACAACTAACAAAAATACATATCTCTAGGCATTATTAGCCATTTTGCATGTGTTGTTTAGAAGTTATGTTTGAATACATTTTTATTGCTTTTTTCGCATTATCTCAGGATTGTAAGACTATCATAGTCATATTGAGTAAAAACCTACTTTTTGCATTTGCAAGATTTAAAAAAGCATATGTTTCGAGTAAAACTCCCAAATATGCATGATTTCAGGCATTATTAGCCATTTTTCATGTGTGGTGTAGGAGTTATGTTTAAATAACTGTCATATTGAGTGTTACAGTATACAGTCATATTGAGTAAAACCTCATTTTTGTATTTGCAAACCATAGAAAAACAACTGTATCTAGTAAAACTCACATGTATTCAATATCACAGGCATTTTTAGACATTTTGCACGTTTGGATTAGGAATTATGTTGGAATACATATTTATTGCTTTTTTCGCATTATCTCAGGATTCTAAGTACATTACTGTCAAACTGAGTAAAAATATACTTTTTGTTTTTGCAAACCCTACCAAATGTTTTTTTTCTGGAAAACTCTCAAAGATAGACTTCTTCAGGCATTATTAGACATTTTGCATGTGTATTTTTGGAGTTATGTTTCAAAAACTGACATTTTGAATTTGACAAACCTGATTTTTGACAAAACCTGATTTTTGTATTTGTGATCCTTTCCCAAATACATGATTCCGGTAAAAGTCACATAAATTCAATATTACAGGCTTTTCAAGACAAATTTCATGTTTGGTTTTGGAGTTATGATGATAAACCTTTCATATTTAGTACTGTTATATTGAATAAAAAACTAACTTGTGTCTTTGTGAACCTCACAAAAGATGATTTTTCTAGTACAACTAACAAAAATACATATATCTTGGCATTAGTAGCCATTTTGCATGTGTTGTTTAGAAGTTATGTTTGAATACATTTTTATTGCTTTTTTCGCATTATCTCAGGATTGTAAGACTATTATAGTCATATTGAGTAAAAAACTACTTTTTGCATTTGCAAGATTTAAAAAAGCATATGTCTCGAATAAAACTCCCAAAGATGCATTATTTCAGGCATTATTAGCCATTTTTCATGTGTGTTGTAGGAGTTATGTTTAAATAACTGTCATATTGAGTGTTACAGTATACAGTCATATTGAGTAAAACCTCATTTTTGTTTTTGCAAACCATAGAAAAACAACTGTATCTAGTAAAACTCACATGTATTCAATATCACAGGCATTTTTAGACATTTTGCACGTTTGGATTAGGAATTATGTTGGAATACGTTTTTATTGCTTTTTTCGCATTATCTCAGGATTCTAAGTACATTACTGTCAAATTGAGTAAAAATATACTTTTTGTTTTTGCAAACCCTACCAAATGTTTTTTTTCTGGAAAACTCTCAAAGATGCATTTCTTCAGGCATTATTAGACATTTTGCATGTGTATTTTTGGAGTTATGTTTCAAAAACTGACATTTTGAGTTTGACAAACCTGATTTTTGACAAAACCTGATTTTTGTATTTGTGATCCTTTCCAAAATTCCTGATTCCGGTAAGACTCACATAAATTCAATATTACAGGGTTTTAAGACAAATTTCATGTTTGGTTTTGGAGTTATGATTATAAACCTTTCATATTTAGTACTGTTATATTGAATAAAAAAACTAACTTGTGTCTTTGTGAACCTCACAAAAGATGATTTTTCTATTACAACTAACAAAAATACATATCTCTAGGCATTATTAGCCATTTTGCATGTGTTGTTTAGAAGTTATGTTTGAATACATTTTTATTGCTTTTTTCGCATTATCTCAGGATTGTAAGACTATCATAGTCATATTGAGTAAAAACCTACTTTTTGCATTTGCAAGATTTAAAAAAGCATATGTTTCGAGTAAAACTCCCAAATATGCATGATTTCAGGCATTATTAGCCATTTTTCATGTGTGGTGTAGGAGTTATGTTTAAATAACTGTCATATTGAGTGTTACAGTATACAGTCATATTGAGTAAAACCTCATTTTTGTATTTGCAAACCATAGAAAAACAACTGTATCTACTAAAACTCACATGTATTCAATATCACAGTTATTTTTAGACATTTTGCACGTTTGGATTAGGAATTATGTTGGAATACGTTTTTATTGCTTTTTTCGCATTATCTCAGGATTCTAAGTACATTACTGTCAAATTGAGTAAAAATATACTTTTTGTTTTTGCAAACCCTACCAAATGTTTTTTTTCTGGAAAACTCTCAAAGATGCATTTCTTCAGGCATTATTAGACATTTTGCATGTGTATTTTTGGAGTTATGTTTCAAAAACTGACATTTTGAGTTTGACAAACCTGATTTTTGACAAAACCTGATTTTTGTATTTGTGATCCTTTCCAAAATACCTGATTCCGGTAAGACTCACATAAATTCAATATTACAGGGTTTTTAAGACAAATTTCATGTTTGGTTTTGGAGTTATGATGATAAACCTTTCATATTTAGTACTGTTATATTGAATAAAAAAACTAACTTGTGTCTTTGTGAACCTCACAAAAGAGGATTTTTCTATTACAACTAACAAAAATACATATCTCTAGGCATTATTAGCCATTTTACATGTGTTGTTTAGAAGTTATGTTTGAATACATTTTTATTGCTTTTTTCGCATTATCTCAGGATTGTAAGACTATCATAGTCATATTGAGTAAAAACCTACTTTTTGCATTTGCAAGATTTAAAAAAGCATATGTTTCGAGTAAAACTCCCAAATATGCATGATTTCAGGCATTATTAGCCATTTTTCATGTGTGGTGTAGGAGTTATGTCTAAATAACTGTCATATTGAGTGTTACAGTATACAGTCATATTGAGTAAAACCTCATTTTTGTATTTGCAAACCATAGAAAAACAACTGTATCTAGTAAAACTCACATGTATTCAATATCACAGCCATTTTTAGACATTTTGCACGTTTGGATTAGGAATTATGTTGGAATACATTTTTATTGCTTTTTTCGCATTATCTCAGGATTCTAAGTACATTACTGTCAAATTGAGTAAAAATATACTTTTCGTTTTTGCAAACCCTACCAAATGTTTTTTTTCTGGAAAACTCTCAAAGATGCATTTCTTCAGGCATTATTAGACATTTTGCATGTGTATTTTTGGAGTTATGTTTCAAAAACTGACATTTTGAGTTTGACAAACCTGATTTTTGACAAAACCTGATTTTTGTATTTGTGATCCTTTCCAAAATACCTGATTCTGGTAAAAGTCACATAAATTCAATATTACAGGCTTTTCAAGACAAATTTCATGTTTGGTTTTGGAGTTATGATGATAAACCTTTCATATTTAGTACTGTTATATTGAATAAAAAAACTAACTTGTGTCTTTGTGAACCTCACAAAAGATGATTTTTCTAGTACAACTAACAAAAATACATATATCTTGGCATTAGTAGCCATTTTGCATGTGTTGTTTAGAAGTTATGTTTGAATACATTTTTATTGCTTTTTTCGCATTATCTCAGGATTGTAAGACTATTATAGTCATATTGAGTAAAAAACTACTTTTTGCATTTGCAAGATTTAAAAAAGCATATGTCTCGAATAAAACTCCCAAAGATGCATTATTTCAGGCATTATTAGCCATTTTTCATGTGTGGTGTAGGAGTTATGTTTAAATAACTGTCATATTGAGTGTTACAGTATACAGTCATATTGAGTAAAACCTCATTTTTGTATTTGCAAACCATAGAAAAACAACTGTATCTAGTAAAACTCACATGTATTCAATATCACAGGCATTTTTAGACATTTTGCACGTTTGGATTAGGAATTATGTTGGAATACGTTTTTATTGCTTTTTTCGCATTATCTCAGGATTCTAAGTACATTACTGTCAAATTGAGTAAAAATATACTTTTTGTTTTTGCAAACCCTACCAAATGTTTTTTTTCTGGAAAACTCTCAAAGATGCATTTCTTCAGGCATTATTAGACATTTTGCATGTGTATTTTTGGAGTTATGTTTCAAAAACTGACATTTTGAGTTTGACAAACCTGATTTTTGACAAAACCTGATTTTTGTATTTGTGATCCTTTCCAAAATACCTGATTCCGGTAAGACTCACATAAATTCAATATTACAGGGTTTTAAGACAAATTTCATGTTTGGTTTTGGAGTTATGATTATAAAACTTTCATATTTAGTACTGTTATATTGAATAAAAAAACTAACTTGTGTCTTTGTGAACCTCACAAAAGATGATTTTTCTATTACAACTAACAAAAATACATATCTCTAGGCATTATTAGCCATTTTGCATGTGTTGTTTAGAAGTTATGTTTGAATACATTTTTATTGCTTTTTTCGCATTATCTCAGGATTGTAAGACTATCATAGTCATATTGAGTAAAAACCTACTTTTTGCATTTGCAAGATTTAAAAAAGCATATGTTTCGAGTTAAACTCCCAAATATGCATGATTTCAGGCATTATTAGCCATTTTTCATGTGTGGTGTAGGAGTTATGTTTAAATAACTGTCACATTGAGTGTTACAGTATACAGTCATATTGAGTAAAACCTAATTTTTGTATTTGCAAACCATAGAAAAACAACTGTATCTAGTAAAACTCACATGTATTCAATATCACAGGAATTTTTAGACATTTTGCACGTTTGGATTAGGAATTATGTTGGAATACATTTTTATTGCTTTTTTCGCATTATCTCAGGATTCTAAGTACATTACTGTCAAATTGAGTAAAAATATGCTTTTTGTTTTTGCAAACCCTACCAAATGTTTTTTTTCTGGAAAACTCTCAAAGATGCATTTCTTCAGGCATTATTAGACATTTTGCATGTGTATTTTTGGAGTTATGTTTCAAAAACTGACATTTTGAGTTTGACAAACCTGATTTTTGACAAAACCTGATTTTTGTATTTGTGATCCTTTCCAAAATACCTGATTCCGGTAAGACTCACATAAATTCAATATTACAGGGTTTTTAAGACAAATTTCATGTTTGGTTTTGGAGTTATGATGATAAACCTTTCATATTTAGTACTGTTATATTGAATAAAAAAACTAACTTGTGTCTTTGTGAACCTCACAAAAGATGATTTTTCTAGTACAACTAACAAAAATACATATATCTTGGCATTAGTAGCCATTTTCCATGTGTTGTTTAGAAGTTATGTTTGAATACATTTTTATGGCTTTTTTCGCATTATCTCAGGATTGTAAGACTATTATAGTCATATTGAGTAAAAAACTACTTTTTGCATTTGCAAGATTTAAAAACGCATATGTTTCGAATAAAACTCCCAAATATGCATTATTTCAGGCATTATTAGCCATTTTTCATGTGTGGTGTAGGAGTTATGTTTAAATAACTGTCATATTGAGTGTTACAGTATACAGTCATATTGAGTAAAACCTAATTTTTGTATTTGCAAACCATAGAAAAACAACTGTATCTAGTAAAACTCACATGTATTCAATATCACAGGCATTTTTAGACATTTTGCACGTTTGGATTAGGAATTATGTTGGAATACATTTTTATTGTTTTTTTCGCATTATCTCAGGAGTCAGGTACATTACTGTCAAATTGAGTAGAAAAATTACTTTTTGTTTTTGCAAACCCTACCAAATGTTTTTTTTTCTGGAAAACTCTCAAAGATGCATTTCTTCAGGCATTATTAGACATTTTGCATGTGTATTTTTGGAGTTATGTTTCAAAAACTGACATTTTGAGTTTGACAAACCTGATTTTTGACAAAACCTGATTTTTGTATTTGTGATCCTTTCCAAAATACCTGATTCCGGTAAGACTCACATAAATTCAATATTACAGGGTTTTTAAGACAAATTTCATGTTTGGTTTTGGAGTTATGGTGATAAACCTTTCATATTTAGTACTGTTATATTGAATAAAAAAACTAACTTGTGTCTTTGTGAACCTCACAAAAGATGATTTTTCTATTACAACTAACAAAAATACATATCTCTAGGCATTATTAGCCATTTTACATGTGTTGTTTAGAAGTTATGTTTGAATACATTGTTATTGCTTTTTTCGCATTATCTCAGGATTGTAAGACTATCATAGTCATATTGAGTAAAAACCTACTTTTTGCATTTGCAAGATTTAAAAAAGCATATGTTTCGAGTAAAACTCCCAAATATGCATGATTTCAGGCATTATTAGCCATTTTTCATGTGTGGTGTAGGAGTTATGTTTAAATAACTGTCATATTGAGTGTTACAGTATACAGTCATATTGAGTAAAACCTCATTTTTGTATTTGCAAACCATAGAAAAACAACTGTATCTAGTAAAACTCACATGTATTCAATATCACAGGCATTTTTAGACATTTTGCACGTTTGGATTAGGAATTATGTTGGAATACATTTTTATTGCTTTTTTCGCATTATCTCAGGATTCTAAGTACATTACTGTCAAATTGAGTAAAAATATACTTTTTGTTTTGGCAAACCCTACCAAATGTTTTTTTTCTGGAAAACTCTCAAAGATGCATTTCTTCAGGCATTATTAGACATTTTGCATGTGTATTTTTGGAGTTATGTTTCAAAAACTGACATTTTGAGTTTGACAAACCTGATTTTTGACAAAACCTGATTTTTGTATTTGTGATCCTTTCCAAAATACCTGATTCCGGTAAGACTCACATAAATTCAATATTACAGGGTTTTTAAGACAAATTTCATGTTTGGTTTTGGAGTTATGGTGATAAACCTTTCATATTTAGTACTGTTATATTGAATAAAAAAACTAACTTGTGTCTTTGTGAACCTCACAAAAGATGATTTTTCTATTACAACTAACAAAAATACATATCTCTAGGCATTATTAGCCATTTTACATGTGTTGTTTAGAAGTTATGTTTGAATACATTGTTATTGCTTTTTTCGCATTATCTCAGGATTGTAAGACTATCATAGTCATATTGAGTAAAAACCTACTTTTTGCATTTGCAAGATTTAAAAAAGCATATGTTTCGAGTAAAACTCCCAAATATGCATGATTTCAGGCATTATTAGCCATTTTTCATGTGTGGTGTAGGAGTTATGTTTAAATAACTGTCATATTGAGTGTTACAGTATACAGTCATATTGAGTAAAACCTCATTTTTGTATTTGCAAACCATAGAAAAACAACTGTATCTAGTAAAACTCACATGTATTCAATATCACAGCCATTTTTAGACATTTTGCACGTTTGGATTAGGAATTATGTTGGAATACATTTTTATTGCTTTTTTCGCATTATCTCAGGATTCTAAGTACATTACTGTCAAATTGAGTAAAAATATACTTTTCGTTTTTGCAAACCCTACCAAATGTTTTTTTTCTGGAAAACTCTCAAAGATGCATTTCTTCAGGCATTATTAGACATTTTGCATGTGTATTTTTGGAGTTATGTTTCAAAAACTGACATTTTGAGTTTGACAAACCTGATTTTTGACAAAACCTGATTTTTGTATTTGTGATCCTTTCCAAAATACCTGATTCCGGTAAAAGTCACATAAATTCAATATTACAGGCTTTTCAAGACAAATTTCATGTTTGGTTTTGGAGTTATGATGATAAACCTTTCATATTTAGTACTGTTATATTGAATAAAAAAACTAACTTGTGTCTTTGTGAACCTCACAAAAGATGATTTTTCTAGTACAACTAACAAAAATACATATATCTTGGCATTAGTAGCCATTTTGCATGTGTTGTTTAGAAGTTATGTTTGAATACATTTTTATTGCTTTTTTCGCATTATCTCAGGATTGTAAGACTATTATAGTCATATTGAGTAAAAAACTACTTTTTGCATTTGCAAGATTTAAAAAAGCATATGTCTCGAATAAAACTCCCAAAGATGCATTATTTCAGGCATTATTAGCCATTTTTCATGTGTGGTGTAGGAGTTATGTTTAAATAACTGTCATATTGAGTGTTACAGTATACAGTCATATTGAGTAAAACCTCATTTTTGTATTTGCAAACCATAGAAAAACAACTGTATCTAGTAAAACTCACATGTATTCAATATCACAGGCATTTTTAGACATTTTGCACGTTTGGATTAGGAATTATGTTGGAATACGTTTTTATTGCTTTTTTCGCATTATCTCAGGATTCTAAGTACATTACTGTCAAATTGAGTAAAAATATACTTTTTGTTTTTGCAAACCCTACCAAATGTTTTTTTTCTGGAAAACTCTCAAAGATGCATTTCTTCAGGCATTATTAGACATTTTGCATGTGTATTTTTGGAGTTATGTTTCAAAAACTGACATTTTGAGTTTGACAAACCTGATTTTTGACAAAACCTGATTTTTGTATTTGTGATCCTTTCCAAAATACCTGATTCCGGTAAGACTCACATAAATTCAATATTACAGGGTTTTAAGACAAATTTCATGTTTGGTTTTGGAGTTATGATTATAAAACTTTCATATTTAGTACTGTTATATTGAATAAAAAAACTAACTTGTGTCTTTGTGAACCTCACAAAAGATGATTTTTCTATTACAACTAACAAAAATACATATCTCTAGGCATTATTAGCCATTTTGCATGTGTTGTTTAGAAGTTATGTTTGAATACATTTTTATTGCTTTTTTCGCATTATCTCAGGATTGTAAGACTATCATAGTCATATTGAGTAAAAACCTACTTTTTGCATTTGCAAGATTTAAAAAAGCATATGTTTCGAGTTAAACTCCCAAATATGCATGAATTCAGGCATTATTAGCCATTTTTCATGTGTGGTGTAGGAGTTATGTTTAAATAACTGTCACATTGAGTGTTACAGTATACAGTCATATTGAGTAAAACCTAATTTTTGTATTTGCAAACCATAGAAAAACAACTGTATCTAGTAAAACTCACATGTATTCAATATCACAGGAATTTTTAGACATTTTGCACGTTTGGATTAGGAATTATGTTGGAATACATTTTTATTGCTTTTTTCGCATTATCTCAGGATTCTAAGTACATTACTGTCAAATTGAGTAAAAATATGCTTTTTGTTTTTGCAAACCCTACCAAATGTTTTTTTTCTGGAAAACTCTCAAAGATGCATTTCTTCAGGCATTATTAGACATTTTGCATGTGTATTTTTGGAGTTATGTTTCAAAAACTGACATTTTGAGTTTGACAAACCTGATTTTTGACAAAACCTGATTTTTGTATTTGTGATCCTTTCCAAAATACCTGATTCCGGTAAGACTCACATAAATTCAATATTACAGGGTTTTTAAGACAAATTTCATGTTTGGTTTTGGAGTTATGATGATAAACCTTTCATATTTAGTACTGTTATATTGAATAAAAAAACTAACTTGTGTCTTTGTGAACCTCACAAAAGATGATTTTTCTAGTACAACTAACAAAAATACATATATCTTGGCATTAGTAGCCATTTTCCATGTGTTGTTTAGAAGTTATGTTTGAATACATTTTTATGGCTTTTTTCGCATTATCTCAGGATTGTAAGACTATTATAGTCATATTGAGTAAAAAACTACTTTTTGCATTTGCAAGATTTAAAAACGCATATGTTTCGAATAAAACTCCCAAATATGCATTATTTCAGGCATTATTAGCCATTTTTCATGTGTGGTGTAGGAGTTATGTTTAAATAACTGTCATATTGAGTGTTACAGTATACAGTCATATTGAGTAAAACCTAATTTTTGTATTTGCAAACCATAGAAAAACAACTGTATCTAGTAAAACTCACATGTATTCAATATCACAGGCATTTTTAGACATTTTGCACGTTTGGATTAGGAATTATGTTGGAATACATTTTTATTGTTTTTTTCGCATTATCTCAGGAGTCAGGTACATTACTGTCAAATTGAGTAGAAAAATTACTTTTTGTTTTTGCAAACCCTACCAAATGTTTTTTTTTCTGGAAAACTCTCAAAGATGCATTTCTTCAGGCATTATTAGACATTTTGCATGTGTATTTTTGGAGTTATGTTTCAAAAACTGACATTTTGAGTTTGACAAACCTGATTTTTGACAAAACCTGATTTTTGTATTTGTGATCCTTTCCAAAATACCTGATTCCGGTAAGACTCACATAAATTCAATATTACAGGGTTTTTAAGACAAATTTCATGTTTGGTTTTGGAGTTATGGTGATAAACCTTTCATATTTAGTACTGTTATATTGAATAAAAAAACTAACTTGTGTCTTTGTGAACCTCACAAAAGATGATTTTTCTATTACAACTAACAAAAATACATATCTCTAGGCATTATTAGCCATTTTACATGTGTTGTTTAGAAGTTATGTTTGAATACATTGTTATTGCTTTTTTCGCATTATCTCAGGATTGTAAGACTATCATAGTCATATTGAGTAAAAACCTACTTTTTGCATTTGCAAGATTTAAAAAAGCATATGTTTCGAGTAAAACTCCCAAATATGCATGATTTCAGGCATTATTAGCCATTTTTCATGTGTGGTGTAGGAGTTATGTTTAAATAACTGTCATATTGAGTGTTACAGTATACAGTCATATTGAGTAAAACCTCATTTTTGTATTTGCAAACCATAGAAAAACAACTGTATCTAGTAAAACTCACATGTATTCAATATCACAGGCATTTTTAGACATTTTGCACGTTTGGATTAGGAATTATGTTGGAATACATTTTTATTGCTTTTTTCGCATTATCTCAGGATTCTAAGTACATTACTGTCAAATTGAGTAAAAATATACTTTTTGTTTTGGCAAACCCTACCAAATGTTTTTTTTCTGGAAAACTCTCAAAGATGCATTTCTTCAGGCATTATTAGACATTTTGCATGTGTATTTTTGGAGTTATGTTTCAAAAACTGACATTTTGAGTTTGACAAACCTGATTTTTGACAATACCTGATTTTTGTATTTGTGATCCTTTCCAAAATACCTGATTCCGGTAAGACTCACATAAATTCAATATTACAGGGTTTTTAAGACAAATTTCATGTTTGGTTTTGGAGTTATGGTGATAAACCTTTCATATTTAGTACTGTTATATTGAATAAAAAAACTAACTTGTGTCTTTGTGAACCTCACAAAAGATGATTTTTCTAGTACAACTAACAAAAATACATATATCTTGGCATTAGTAGCCATTTTGCATGTGTTGTTTAGAAGTTATGTTTGAATACATTTTTATTGCTTTTTTCGCATTATCTCAGGATTGTAAGACTATTATAGTCATATTGAGTAAAAAAACTACTTTTTGCATTTGCAAGATTTAAAAAAGCATATGTCTCGAATAAAACTCCCAAAGATGCATTATTTCAGGCATTATTAGCCATTTTTCATGTGTGGTGTAGGAGTTATGTTTAAATAACTGTCATATTGAGTGTTACAGTATACAGTCATATTGAGTAAAACCTAATTTTTGTATTTGCAAACCATAGAAAAACAACTGTATCTAGTAAAACTCACATGTATTCAATATCACAGGCATTTTTAGACATTTTGCACGTTTGGATTAGGAATTATGTTGGAATACGTTTTTATTGCTTTTTTCGCATTATCTCAGGATTCTAAGTACATTACTGTCAAATTGAGTAAAAATATACTTTTTGTTTTTGCAAACCCTACCAAATGTTTTTTTTCTGGAAAACTCTCAAAGATGCATTTCTTCAGGCATTATTAGACATTTTGCATGTGTATTTTTGGAGTTATGTTTCAAAAACTGACATTTTGAGTTTGACAAACCTGATTTTTGACAAAACCTGATTTTTGTATTTGTGATCCTTTCCAAAATACCTGATTCCGGTAAGACTCACATAAATTCAATATTACAGGGTTTTTAAGACAAATTTCATGTTTGGTTTTGGAGTTATGATGATAAACCTTTCATATTTAGTACTGTTATATTGAATAAAAAAACTAACTTGTGTCTTTGTGAACCTCACAAAAGATGATTTTTCTAGTACAACTAACAAAAATACATATCTCTAGGCATTATTAGCCATTTTGCATGTGTTGTTTAGAAGTTATGTTTGAATACATTTTTATTGCTTTTTTCGCATTATCTCAGGATTGTAAGACTATCATAGTCATATTGAGTAAAAACCTACTTTTTGCATTTGCAAGATTTAAAAAAGCATATGTTTCGAGTTAAACTCCCAAATATGCATGATTTCAGGCATTATTAGCCATTTTTCATGTGTGGTGTAGGAGTTATGTTTAAATAACTGTCACATTGAGTGTTACAGTATACAGTCATATTGAGTAAAACCTAATTTTTGTATTTGCAAACCATAGAAAAACAACTGTATCTAGTAAAACTCACATGTATTCAATATCACAGGAATTTTTAGACATTTTGCACGTTTGGATTAGGAATTATGTTGGAATACATTTTTATTGCTTTTTTCGCATTATCTCAGGATTCTAAGTACATTACTGTCAAATTGAGTAAAAATATGCTTTTTGTTTTTGCAAACCCTACCAAATGTTTTTTTCTGGAAAACTCTCAAAGATGCATTTCTTCAGGCATTATTAGACATTTTGCATGTGTATTTTTGGAGTTATGTTTCAAAAACTGACATTTTGAGTTTGACAAACCTGATTTTTGACAAAACCTGATTTTTGTATTTGTGATCCTTTCCAAAATACCTGATTCCGGTAAGACTCACATAAATTCAATATTACAGGGTTTTTAAGACAAATTTCATGTTTGGTTTTGGAGTTATGGTGATAAACCTTTCATATTTAGTACTGTTATATTGAATAAAAAAACTAACTTGTGTCTTTGTGAACCTCACAAAAGATGATTTTTCTATTACAACTAACAAAAATACATATCTCTAGGCATTATTAGCCATTTTACATGTGTTGTTTAGAAGTTATGTTTGAATACATTGTTATTGCTTTTTTCGCATTATCTCAGGATTGTAAGACTATCATAGTCATATTGAGTAAAAACCTACTTTTTGCATTTGCAAGATTTAAAAAAGCATATGTTTCGAGTAAAACTCCCAAATATGCATGATTTCAGGCATTATTAGCCATTTTTCATGTGTGGTGTAGGAGTTATGTTTAAATAACTGTCATATTGAGTGTTACAGTATACAGTCATATTGAGTAAAACCTCATTTTTGTATTTGCAAACCATAGAAAAACAACTGTATCTAGTAAAACTCACATGTATTCAATATCACAGGCATTTTTAGACATTTTGCACGTTTGGATTAGGAATTATGTTGGAATACATTTTTATTGCTTTTTTCGCATTATCTCAGGATTCTAAGTACATTACTGTCAAATTGAGTAAAAATATACTTTTTGTTTTGGCAAACCCTACCAAATGTTTTTTTTCTGGAAAACTCTCAAAGATGCATTTCTTCAGGCATTATTAGACATTTTGCATGTGTATTTTTTGAGTTATGTTTCAAAAACTGACATTTTGAGTTTGACAAACCTGATTTTTGACAAAACCTGATTTTTGTATTTGTGATCCTTTCCAAAATACCTGATTCCGGTAAGACTCACATAAATTCAATATTACAGGGTTTTTAAGACAAATTTCATGTTTGGTTTTGGAGTTATGGTGATAAACCTTTCATATTTAGTACTGTTATATTGAATAAAAAAACTAACTTGTGTCTTTGTGAACCTCACAAAAGATGATTTTTCTATTACAACTAACAAAAATACATATCTCTAGGCATTATTAGCCATTTTACATGTGTTGTTTAGAAGTTATGTTTGAATACATTGTTATTGCTTTTTTCGCATTATCTCAGGATTGTAAGACTATCATAGTCATATTGAGTAAAAACCTACTTTTTGCATTTGCAAGATTTAAAAAAGCATATGTCTCGAATAAAACTCCCAAAGATGCATTATTTCAGGCATTATTAGCCATTTTTCATGTGTGGTGTAGGAGTTATGTTTAAATAACTGTCATATTGAGTGTTACAGTATACAGTCATATTGAGTAAAACCTAATTTTTGTATTTGCAAACCATAGAAAAACAACTGTATCTAGTAAAACTCACATGTATTCAATATCACAGGCATTTTTAGACATTTTGCACGTTTGGATTAGGAATTATGTTGGAATACGTTTTTATTGCTTTTTTCGCATTATCTCAGGATTCTAAGTACATTACTGTCAAATTGAGTAAAAATATACTTTTTGTTTTTGCAAACCCTACCAAATGTTTTTTTTCTGGAAAACTCTCAAAGATGCATTTCTTCAGGCATTATTAGACATTTTGCATGTGTATTTTTGGAGTTATGTTTCAAAAACTGACATTTTGAGTTTGACAAACCTGATTTTTGACAAAACCTGATTTTTGTATTTGTGATCCTTTCCAAAATACCTGATTCCGGTAAGACTCACATAAATTCAATATTACAGGGTTTTTAAGACAAATTTCATGTTTGGTTTTGGAGTTATGATGATAAACCTTTCATATTTAGTACTGTTATATTGAATAAAAAAACTAACTTGTGTCTTTGTGAACCTCACAAAAGATGATTTTTCTAGTACAACTAACAAAAATACATATCTCTAGGCATTATTAGCCATTTTGCATGTGTTGTTTAGAAGTTATGTTTGAATACATTTTTATTGCTTTTTTCGCATTATCTCAGGATTGTAAGACTATCATAGTCATATTGAGTAAAAACCTACTTTTTGCATTTGCAAGATTTAAAAAAGCATATGTTTCGAGTTAAACTCCCAAATATGCATGATTTCAGGCATTATTAGCCATTTTTCATGTGTGGTGTAGGAGTTATGTTTAAATAACTGTCACATTGAGTGTTACAGTATACAGTCATATTGAGTAAAACCTAATTTTTGTATTTGCAAACCATAGAAAAACAACTGTATCTAGTAAAACTCACATGTATTCAATATCACAGGAATTTTTAGACATTTTGCACGTTTGGATTAGGAATTATGTTGGAATACATTTTTATTGCTTTTTTCGCATTATCTCAGGATTCTAAGTACATTACTGTCAAATTGAGTAAAAATATGCTTTTTGTTTTTGCAAACCCTACCAAATGTTTTTTTCTGGAAAACTCTCAAAGATGCATTTCTTCAGGCATTATTAGACATTTTGCATGTGTATTTTTGGAGTTATGTTTCAAAAACTGACATTTTGAGTTTGACAAACCTGATTTTTGACAAAACCTGATTTTTGTATTTGTGATCCTTTCCAAAATACCTGATTCCGGTAAGACTCACATAAATTCAATATTACAGGGTTTTTAAGACAAATTTCATGTTTGGTTTTGGAGTTATGGTGATAAACCTTTCATATTTAGTACTGTTATATTGAATAAAAAAACTAACTTGTGTCTTTGTGAACCTCACAAAAGATGATTTTTCTATTACAACTAACAAAAATACATATCTCTAGGCATTATTAGCCATTTTACATGTGTTGTTTAGAAGTTATGTTTGAATACATTGTTATTGCTTTTTTCGCATTATCTCAGGATTGTAAGACTATCATAGTCATATTGAGTAAAAACCTACTTTTTGCATTTGCAAGATTTAAAAAAGCATATGTTTCGAGTAAAACTCCCAAATATGCATGATTTCAGGCATTATTAGCCATTTTTCATGTGTGGTGTAGGAGTTATGTTTAAATAACTGTCATATTGAGTGTTACAGTATACAGTCATATTGAGTAAAACCTCATTTTTGTATTTGCAAACCATAGAAAAACAACTGTATCTAGTAAAACTCACATGTATTCAATATCACAGGCATTTTTAGACATTTTGCACGTTTGGATTAGGAATTATGTTGGAATACATTTTTATTGCTTTTTTCGCATTATCTCAGGATTCTAAGTACATTACTGTCAAATTGAGTAAAAATATACTTTTTGTTTTGGCAAACCCTACCAAATGTTTTTTTTCTGGAAAACTCTCAAAGATGCATTTCTTCAGGCATTATTAGACATTTTGCATGTGTATTTTTTGAGTTATGTTTCAAAAACTGACATTTTGAGTTTGACAAACCTGATTTTTGACAAAACCTGATTTTTGTATTTGTGATCCTTTCCAAAATACCTGATTCCGGTAAGACTCACATAAATTCAATATTACAGGGTTTTTAAGACAAATTTCATGTTTGGTTTTGGAGTTATGGTGATAAACCTTTCATATTTAGTACTGTTATATTGAATAAAAAAACTAACTTGTGTCTTTGTGAACCTCACAAAAGATGATTTTTCTATTACAACTAACAAAAATACATATCTCTAGGCATTATTAGCCATTTTACATGTGTTGTTTAGAAGTTATGTTTGAATACATTGTTATTGCTTTTTTCGCATTATCTCAGGATTGTAAGACTATCATAGTCATATTGAGTAAAAACCTACTTTTTGCATTTGCAAGATTTAAAAAAGCATATGTTTCGAGTAAAACTCCCAAATATGCATGATTTCAGGCATTATTAGCCATTTTTCATGTGTGGTGTAGGAGTTATGTTTAAATAACTGTCATATTGAGTGTTACAGTATACAGTCATATTGAGTAAAACCTCATTTTTGTATTTGCAAACCATAGAAAAACAACTGTATCTAGTAAAACTCACATGTATTCAATATCACAGGCATTTTTAGACATTTTGCACGTTTGGATTAGGAATTATGTTGGAATACATTTTTATTGCTTTTTTCGCATTATCTCAGGATTCTAAGTACATTACTGTCAAATTGAGTAAAAATATACTTTTCGTTTTTGCAAACCCTACCAAATGTTTTTTTTCTGGAAAACTCTCAAAGATGCATTTCTTCAGGCATTATTAGACATTTTGCATGTGTATTTTTGGAGTTATGTTTCAAAAACTGACATTTTGAGTTTGACAAACCTGATTTTTGACAAAACCTGATTTTTGTATTTGTGATCCTTTCCAAAATACCTGATTCCGGTAAAAGTCACATAAATTCAATATTACAGGCTTTTCAAGACAAATTTCATGTTTGGTTTTGGAGTTATGATGATAAACCTTTCATATTTAGTACTGTTATATTGAATAAAAAAACTAACTTGTGTCTTTGTGAACCTCACAAAAGATGATTTTTCTAGTACAACTAACAAAAATACATATATCTTGGCATTAGTAGCCATTTTGCATGTGTTGTTTAGAAGTTATGTTTGAATACATTTTTATGGCTTTTTTCGCATTATCTCAGGATTGTAAGACTATTATAGTCATATTGAGTAAAAAACTACTTTTTGCATTTGCAAGATTTAAAAAAGCATATGTCTCGAATAAAACTCCCAAAGATGCATTATTTCAGGCATTATTAGCCATTTTTCATGTGTGGTGTAGGAGTTATGTTTAAATAACTGTCACATTGAGTGTTACAGTATACAGTCATATTGAGTAAAACCTAATTTTTGTATTTGCAAACCATAGAAAAACAACTGTATCTAGTAAAACTCACATGTATTCAATATCACAGTTATTTTTAGACATTTTGCACGTTTGGATTAGGAATTATGTTGGAATACGTTTTTATTGCTTTTTTCGCATTATCTCAGGATTCTAAGTACATTACTGTCAAATTGAGTAAAAATATACTTTTTGTTTTTGCAAACCCTACCAAATGTTTTTTTTCTGGAAAACTCTCAAAGATGCATTTCTTCAGGCATTATTAGACATTTTGCATGTGTATTTTTGGAGTTATGTTTCAAAAACTGACATTTTGAGTTTGACAAACCTGATTTTTGACAAAACCTGATTTTTGTATTTGTGATCCTTTCCAAAATACCTGATTCCGGTAAGACTCACATAAATTCAATATTACAGGGTTTTTAAGACAAATTTCATGTTTGGTTTTGGAGTTATGGTGATAAACCTTTCATATTTAGTACTGTTATATTGAATAAAAAAACTAACTTGTGTCTTTGTGAACCTCACAAAAGATGATTTTTCTATTACAACTAACAAAAATACATATCTCTAGGCATTATTAGCCATTTTACATGTGTTGTTTAGAAGTTATGTTTGAATACATTGTTATTGCTTTTTTCGCATTATCTCAGGATTGTAAGACTATCATAGTCATATTGAGTAAAAACCTACTTTTTGCATTTGCAAGATTTAAAAAAGCATATGTTTCGAGTAAAACTCCCAAATATGCATGATTTCAGGCATTATTAGCCATTTTTCATGTGTGGTGTAGGAGTTATGTTTAAATAACTGTCATATTGAGTGTTACAGTATACAGTCATATTGAGTAAAACCTCATTTTTGTATTTGCAAACCATAGAAAAACAACTGTATCTAGTAAAACTCACATGTATTCAATATCACAGGCATTTTTAGACATTTTGCACGTTTGGATTAGGAATTATGTTGGAATACATTTTTATTGCTTTTTTCGCATTATCTCAGGATTCTAAGTACATTACTGTCAAATTGAGTAAAAATATACTTTTTGTTTTGGCAAACCCTACCAAATGTTTTTTTTCTGGAAAACTCTCAAAGATGCATTTCTTCAGGCATTATTAGACATTTTGCATGTGTATTTTTTGAGTTATGTTTCAAAAACTGACATTTTGAGTTTGACAAACCTGATTTTTGACAAAACCTGATTTTTGTATTTGTGATCCTTTCCAAAATACCTGATTCCGGTAAGACTCACATAAATTCAATATTACAGGGTTTTTAAGACAAATTTCATGTTTGGTTTTGGAGTTATGGTGATAAACCTTTCATATTTAGTACTGTTATATTGAATAAAAAAACTAACTTGTGTCTTTGTGAACCTCACAAAAGATGATTTTTCTATTACAACTAACAAAAATACATATCTCTAGGCATTATTAGCCATTTTACATGTGTTGTTTAGAAGTTATGTTTGAATACATTGTTATTGCTTTTTTCGCATTATCTCAGGATTGTAAGACTATCATAGTCATATTGAGTAAAAACCTACTTTTTGCATTTGCAAGATTTAAAAAAGCATATGTTTCGAGTAAAACTCCCAAATATGCATGATTTCAGGCATTATTAGCCATTTTTCATGTGTGGTGTAGGAGTTATGTTTAAATAACTGTCATATTGAGTGTTACAGTATACAGTCATATTGAGTAAAACCTCATTTTTGTATTTGCAAACCATAGAAAAACAACTGTATCTAGTAAAACTCACATGTATTCAATATCACAGGCATTTTTAGACATTTTGCACGTTTGGATTAGGAATTATGTTGGAATACATTTTTATTGCTTTTTTCGCATTATCTCAGGATTCTAAGTACATTACTGTCAAATTGAGTAAAAATATAATTTTCGTTTTTGCAAACCCTACCAAATGTTTTTTTTCTGGAAAACTCTCAAAGATGCATTTCTTCAGGCATTATTAGACATTTTGCATGTGTATTTTTGGAGTTATGTTTCAAAAACTGACATTTTGAGTTTGACAAACCTGATTTTTGACAAAACCTGATTTTTGTATTTGTGATCCTTTCCAAAATACCTGATTCCGGTAAAAGTCACATAAATTCAATATTACAGGCTTTTCAAGACAAATTTCATGTTTGGTTTTGGAGTTATGATGATAAACCTTTCATATTTAGTACTGTTATATTGAATAAAAAAACTAACTTGTGTCTTTGTGAACCTCACAAAAGATGATTTTTCTAGTACAACTAACAAAAATACATATATCTTGGCATTAGTAGCCATTTTGCATGTGTTGTTTAGAAGTTATGTTTGAATACATTTTTATGGCTTTTTTCGCATTATCTCAGGATTGTAAGACTATTATAGTCATATTGAGTAAAAAACTACTTTTTGCATTTGCAAGATTTAAAAAAGCATATGTCTCGAATAAAACTCCCAAAGATGCATTATTTCAGGCATTATTAGCCATTTTTCATGTGTGGTGTAGGAGTTATGTTTAAATAACTGTCACATTGAGTGTTACAGTATACAGTCATATTGAGTAAAACCTAATTTTTGTATTTGCAAACCATAGAAAAACAACTGTATCTAGTAAAACTCACATGTATTCAATATCACAGTTATTTTTAGACATTTTGCACGTTTGGATTAGGAATTATGTTGGAATACGTTTTTATTGCTTTTTTCGCATTATCTCAGGATTCTAAGTACATTACTGTCAAATTGAGTAAAAATATACTTTTTGTTTTTGCAAACCCTACCAAATGTTTTTTTTCTGGAAAACTCTCAAAGATGCATTTCTTCAGGCATTATTAGAAATTTTGCATGTGTATTTTTGGAGTTATGTTTCAAAAACTGACATTTTGAGTTTGACAAACCTGATTTTTGACAAAACCTGATTTTTTTATTTGTGATCCTTTCCAAAATACCTGATTCCGGTGAGACTCACATAAATTCAATATTACAGGGTTTTTAAGACAAATTTCATGTTTGGTTTTGGAGTTATGATTATAAACCTTTCATATTTAGTACTGTTATATTGAATAAAAAAACTAACTTGTGTCTTTGTGAACCTCACAAAAGATGATTTTTCTATTACAACTAACAAAAATACATATCTCTAGGCATTATTAGCCATTTTGCATGTGTTGTTTAGAAGTTATGTTTGAATACATTTTTATTGCTTTTTTCGCATTATCTCAGGATTGTAAGACTATCATAGTCATATTGAGTAAAAACCTACTTTTTGCATTTGCAAGATTTAAAAAAGCATATGTTTCGAGTAAAACTCCCAAATATGCATGATTTCAGGCATTATTAGCCATTTTTCATGTGTGGTGTAGGAGTTATGTTTAAATAACTGTCATATTGAGTGTTACAGTATACAGTCATATTGAGTAAAACCTCATTTTTGTATTTGCAAACCATAGAAAAACAACTGTATCTAGTAAAACTCACATGTATTCAATATCACAGGCATTTTTAGACATTTTGCACGTTTGGATTAGGAATTATGTTGGAATACATTTTTATTGCTTTTTTCGCATTATCTCAGGATTCTAAGTACATTACTGTCAAATTGAGTAAAAATATACTTTTTGTTTTTGCAAACCCTACCAAATGTTTTTTTCTGGAAAACTCTCAAAGATGCATTTCTTCAGGCATTATTAGACATTTTGCATGTGTATTTTTGGAGTTATGTTTCAAAAACTGACATTTTGAGTTTGACAAACCTGATTTTTGACAAAACCTGATTTTTGTATTTGTGATCCTTTCCAAAATACCTGATTCTGGTAAAAGTCACATAAATTCAATATTACAGGTATTTCAAGACAAATTTCATGTTTGGTTTTGGAGTTATGATGATAAACCTTTCATATTTAGTACTGTTATATTGAATAAAAAAACTAACTTGTGTCTTTGTGAACCTCACAAAAGATGATTTTTCTAGTACAACTAACAAAAATACATATATCTTGGCATTAGTAGCCATTTTGCATGTGTTGTTTAGAAGTTATGTTTGAATACATTTTTATTGCTTTTTTCGCATTATCTCAGGATTGTAAGACTATTATAGTCATATTGAGTAAAAAACTACTTTTTGCATTTGCAAGATTTAAAAAAGCATATGTCTCGAATAAAACTCCCAAAGATGTATTATTTCAGGCATTATTAGCCATTTTTCATGTGTGGTGTAGGAGTTATGTTTAAATAACTGTCATATTGAGTGTTACAGTATACAGTCATATTGAGTAAAACCTCATTTTTGTATTTGCAAACCATAGAAAAACAACTGTATCTAGTAAAACTCACATGTATTCAATATCACAGGCATGTTTAGACATTTTGCACGTTTGGATTAGGAATTATGTTGGAATACATTTTTATTGCTTTTTTCGCATTATCTCAGGATTCTAAGTACATTACTGTCAAATTGAGTAAAAATATACTTTTTGTTTTTGCAAACCCTACCAAATGTTTTTTTCTGGAAAACTCTCAAAGATGCATTTTTTCAGGCATTATTAGACATTTTGCATGTGTATTTTTGGAGTTATGTTTCAAAAACTGACATTTTGAGTTTGACAAACCTGATTTTTGACAAAACCTGATTTTTTTATTTGTGATCCTTTCCAAAATACCTGATTCCGGTGAGACTCACATAAATTCAATATTACAGGGTTTTTAAGACAAATTTCATGTTTGGTTTTGGAGTTATGATTATAAACCTTTCATATTTAGTACTGTTATATTGAATAAAAAAACTAACTTGTGTCTTTGTGAACCTCACAAAAGATGATTTTTCTATTACAACTAACAAAAATACATATCTCTAGGCATTATTAGCCATTTTGCATGTGTTGTTTAGAAGTTATGTTTGAATACATTTTTATTGCTTTTTTCGCATTATCTCAGGATTGTAAGACTATCATAGTCATATTGAGTAAAAACCTACTTTTTGCATTTGCAAGATTTAAAAAAGCATATGTTTCGAGTAAAACTCCCAAATATGCATGATTTCAGGCATTATTAGCCATTTTTCATGTGTGGTGTAGGAGTTATGTTTAAATAACTGTCATATTGAGTGTTACAGTATACAGTCATATTCAGTAAAACCTCATTTTTGTATTTGCAAACCATAGAAAAACAACTGTATCTACTAAAACTCACATGTATTCAATATCACAGTTATTTTTAGACATTTTGCACGTTTGGATTAGGAATTATGTTGGAATACGTTTTTATTGCTTTTTTCGCATTATCTCAGGATTCTAAGTACATTACTGTCAAATTGAGTAAAAATATACTTTTTGTTTTTGCAAACCCTACCAAATGTTTTTTTTCTGGAAAACTCTCAAAGATGCATTTCTTCAGGCATTATTAGAAATTTTGCATGTGTATTTTTGGAGTTATGTTTCAAAAACTGACATTTTGAGTTTGACAAACCTGATTTTTGACAAAACCTGATTTTTTTATTTGTGATCCTTTCCAAAATACCTGATTCCGGTGAGACTCACATAAATTCAATATTACAGGGTTTTTAAGACAAATTTCATGTTTGGTTTTGGAGTTATGATTATAAACCTTTCATATTTAGTACTGTTATATTGAATAAAAAAACTAACTTGTGTCTTTGTGAACCTCACAAAAGATGATTTTTCTATTACAACTAACAAAATACATATCTCTAGGCATTATTAGCCATTTTGCATGTGTTGTTTAGAAGTTATGTTTGAATACATTTTTATTGCTTTTTTCGCATTATCTCAGGATTGTAAGACTATCATAGTCATATTGAGTAAAAACCTACTTTTTGCATTTGCAAGATTTAAAAAAGCATATGTTTCGAGTAAAACTCCCAAATATGCATGATTTCAGGCATTATTAGCCATTTTTCATGTGTGGTGTAGGAGTTATGTTTAAATAACTGTCATATTGAGTGTTACAGTATACAGTCATATTGAGTAAAACCTCATTTTTGTATTTGCAAACCATAGAAAAACAACTGTATCTAGTAAAACTCACATGTATTCAATATCACAGGCATTTTTAGACATTTTGCACGTTTGGATTAGGAATTATGTTGGAATACATTTTTATTGCTTTTTTCGCATTATCTCAGGATTCTAAGTACATTACTGTCAAATTGAGTAAAAATATACTTTTTGTTTTGGCAAACCCTACCAAATGTTTTTTTTCTGGAAAACTCTCAAAGATGCATTTCTTCAGGCATTATTAGACATTTTGCATGTGTATTTTTTGAGTTATGTTTCAAAAACTGACATTTTGAGTTTGACAAACCTGATTTTTGACAAAACCTGATTTTTGTATTTGTGATCCTTTCCAAAATACCTGATTCCGGTAAGACTCACATAAATTCAATATTACAGGGTTTTTAAGACAAATTTCATGTTTGGTTTTGGAGTTATGGTGATAAACCTTTCATATTTAGTACTGTTATATTGAATAAAAAAACTAACTTGTGTCTTTGTGAACCTCACAAAAGATGATTTTTCTATTACAACTAACAAAAATACATATCTCTAGGCATTATTAGCCATTTTGCATGTGTTGTTTAGAAGTTATGTTTGAATACATTTTTATTGCTTTTTTCGCATTATCTCAGGATTGTAAGACTATCATAGTCATATTGAGTAAAAACCTACTTTTTGCATTTGCAAGATTTAAAAAAGCATATGTTTCGAGTAAAACTCCCAAATATGCATGATTTCAGGCATTATTAGCCATTTTTCATGTGTGGTGTAGGAGTTATGTTTAAATAACTGTCATATTGAGTGTTACAGTATACAGTCATATTGAGTAAAACCTCATTTTTGTATTTGCAAACCATAGAAAAACAACTGTATCTAGTAAAACTCACATGTATTCAATATCACAGGCATTTTTAGACATTTTGCACGTTTGGATTAGGAATTATGTTGGAATACATTTTTATTGCTTTTTTCGCATTATCTCAGGATTCTAAGTACATTACTGTCAAATTGAGTAAAAATATACTTTTTGTTTTTGCAAACCCTACCAAATGTTTTTTTCTGGAAAACTCTCAAAGATGCATTTCTTCAGGCATTATTAGACATTTTGCATGTGTATTTTTGGAGTTATGTTTCAAAAACTGACATTTTGAGTTTGACAAACCTGATTTTTGACAAAACCTGATTTTTGTATTTGTGATCCTTTCCAAAATACCTGATTCTGGTAAAAGTCACATAAATTCAATATTACAGGTATTTCAAGACAAATTTCATGTTTGGTTTTGGAGTTATGATGATAAACCTTTCATATTTAGTACTGTTATATTGAATAAAAAAACTAACTTGTGTCTTTGTGAACCTCACAAAAGATGATTTTTCTAGTACAACTAACAAAAATACATATATCTTGGCATTAGTAGCCATTTTGCATGTGTTGTTTAGAAGTTATGTTTGAATACATTTTTATTGCTTTTTTCGCATTATCTCAGGATTGTAAGACTATTATAGTCATATTGAGTAAAAAACTACTTTTTGCATTTGCAAGATTTAAAAAAGCATATGTCTCGAATAAAACTCCCAAAGATGTATTATTTCAGGCATTATTAGCCATTTTTCATGTGTGGTGTAGGAGTTATGTTTAAATAACTGTCATATTGAGTGTTACAGTATACAGTCATATTGAGTAAAACCTCATTTTTGTATTTGCAAACCATAGAAAAACAACTGTATCTAGTAAAACTCACATGTATTCAATATCACAGGCATGTTTAGACATTTTGCACGTTTGGATTAGGAATTATGTTGGAATACATTTTTATTGCTTTTTTCGCATTATCTCAGGATTCTAAGTACATTACTGTCAAATTGAGTAAAAATATACTTTTTGTTTTTGCAAACCCTACCAAATGTTTTTTTCTGGAAAACTCTCAAAGATGCATTTTTTCAGGCATTATTAGACATTTTGCATGTGTATTTTTGGAGTTATGTTTCAAAAACTGACATTTTGAGTTTGACAAACCTGATTTTTGACAAAACCTGATTTTTTTATTTGTGATCCTTTCCAAAATACCTGATTCCGGTGAGACTCACATAAATTCAATACTACAGGGTTTTTAAGACAAATTTCATGTTTGGTTTTGGAATTATGATTATAAACCTTTCATATTTAGTACTGTTATATTGAATAAAAAAACTAACTTGTGTCTTTGTGAACCTCACAAAAGATGATTTTTCTATTACAACTAACAAAAATACATATCTCTAGGCATTATTAGCCATTTTGCATGTGTTGTTTAGAAGTTATGTTTGAATACATTTTTATTGCTTTTTTCGCATTATCTCAGGATTGTAAGACTATCATAGTCATATTGAGTAAAAACCTACTTTTTGCATTTGCAAGATTTAAAAAAGCATATGTTTCGAGTAAAACTCCCAAATATGCATGATTTCAGGCATTATTAGCCATTTTTCATGTGTGGTGTAGGAGTTATGTTTAAATAACTGTCATATTGAGTGTTACAGTATACAGTCATATTCAGTAAAACCTCATTTTTGTATTTGCAAACCATAGAAAAACAACTGTATCTACTAAAACTCACATGTATTCAATATCACAGTTATTTTTAGACATTTTGCACGTTTGGATTAGGAATTATGTTGGAATACGTTTTTATTGCTTTTTTCGCATTATCTCAGGATTCTAAGTACATTACTGTCAAATTGAGTAAAAATATACTTTTTGTTTTTGCAAACCCTACCAAATGTTTTTTTTCTGGAAAACTCTCAAAGATGCATTTCTTCAGGCATTATTAGAAATTTTGCATGTGTATTTTTGGAGTTATGTTTCAAAAACTGACATTTTGAGTTTGACAAACCTGATTTTTGACAAAACCTGATTTTTTTATTTGTGATCCTTTCCAAAATACCTGATTCCGGTGAGACTCACATAAATTCAATATTACAGGGTTTTTAAGACAAATTTCATGTTTGGTTTTGGAGTTATGATTATAAACCTTTCATATTTAGTACTGTTATATTGAATAAAAAAACTAACTTGTGTCTTTGTGAACCTCACAAAAGATGATTTTTCTATTACAACTAACAAAAATACATACATGTATCTCTAGGCATTATTAGCCATTTTGCATGTGTTGTTTAGAAGTTATGTTTGAATACATTTTTATTGCTTTTTTCGCATTATCTCAGGATTGTAAGACTATCATAGTCATATTGAGTAAAAACCTACTTTTTGCATTTGCAAGATTTAAAAAAGCATATGTTTCGAGTAAAACTCCCAAATATGCACGATTTCAGGCATTATTAGCCATTTTTCATGTGTGGTGTAGGAGTTATGTTTAAATAACTGTCATATTGAGTGTTACAGTATACAGTCATATTGAGTAAAACCTCATTTTTGTATTTGCAAACCATAGAAAAACAACTGTATCTAGTAAAACTCACATGTATTCAATATCACAGGCATGTTTAGACATTTTGCACGTTTGGATTAGGAATTATGTTGGAATACATTTTTATTGCTTTTTTCGCATTATCTCAGGATTCTAAGTACATTACTGTCAAATTGAGTAAAAATATACTTTTTGTTTTTGCAAACCCTACCAAATGTTTTTTTCTGGAAAACTCTCAAAGATGCATTTTTTCAGGCATTATTAGACATTTTGCATGTGTATTTTTGGAGTTATGTTTCAAAAACTGACATTTTGAGTTTGACAAACCTGATTTTTGACAAAACCTGATTTTTTTATTTGTGATCCTTTCCAAAATACCTGATTCCGGTGAGACTCACATAAATTCAATATTACAGGGTTTTTAAGACAAATTTCATGTTTGGTTTTGGAGTTATGATTATAAACCTTTCATATTTAGTACTGTTATATTGAATAAAAAAACTAACTTGTGTCTTTGTGAACCTCACAAAAGATGATTTTTCTATTACAACTAACAAAAATACATATCTCTAGGCATTATTAGCCATTTTGCATGTGTTGTTTAGAAGTTATGTTTGAATACATTTTTATTGCTTTTTTCGCATTATCTCAGGATTGTAAGACTATCATAGTCATATTGAGTAAAAACCTACTTTTTGCATTTGCAAGATTTAAAAAAGCATATGTTTCGAGTAAAACTCCCAAATATGCATGATTTCAGGCATTATTAGCCATTTTTCATGTGTGGTGTAGGAGTTATGTTTAAATAACTGTCATATTGAGTGTTACAGTATACAGTCATATTGAGTAAAACCTCATTTTTGTATTTGCAAACCATAGAAAAACAACTGTATCTACTAAAACTCACATGTATTCAATATCACAGTTATTTTTAGACATTTTGCACGTTTGGATTAGGAATTATGTTGGAATACGTTTTTATTGCTTTTTTCGCATTATCTCAGGATTCTAAGTACATTACTGTCAAATTGAGTAAAAATATACTTTTTGTTTTTGCAAACCCTACCAAATGTTTTTTTTCTGGAAAACTCTCAAAGATGCATTTCTTCAGGCATTATTAGAAATTTTGCATGTGTATTTTTGGAGTTATGTTTCAAAAACTGACATTTTGAGTTTGACAAACCTGATTTTTGACAAAACCTGATTTTTTTATTTGTGATCCTTTCCAAAATACCTGATTCCGGTGAGACTCACATAAATTCAATATTACAGGGTTTTTAAGACAAATTTCATGTTTGGTTTTGGAGTTATGATTATAAACCTTTCATATTTAGTACTGTTATATTGAATAAAAAAACTAACTTGTGTCTTTGTGAACCTCACAAAAGATGATTTTTCTATTACAACTAACAAAAATACATATCTCTAGGCATTATTAGCCATTTTGCATGTGTTGTTTAGAAGTTATGTTTGAATACATTTGTATTGCTTTTTTCGCATTATCTCAGGATTGTAAGACTATCATAGTCATATTGAGTAAAAACCTACTTTTTGCATTTGCAAGATTTAAAAAAGCATATGTTTCGAGTAAAACTCCCAAATATGCATGATTTCAGGCATTATTAGCCATTTTTCATGTGTGGTGTAGGAGTTATGTTTAAATAACTGTCATATTGAGTGTTACAGTATACAGTCATATTGAGTAAAACCTCATTTTTGTATTTGCAAACCATAGAAAAACAACTGTATCTAGTAAAACTCACATGTTTTCAATATCACAGGCATTTTTAGACATTTTGCACGTTTGGATTAGGAATTATGTTGGAATACATATTTATTGCTTTTTTCGCATTATCTCAGGATTCTAAGTACATTACTGTCAAACTGAGTAAAAATATACTTTTTGTTTTTGCAAACCCTACCAAATGTTTTTTTTCTGGAAAACTCTCAAAGATAGATTTCTTCAGGCATTATTAGACATTTTGCATGTGTATTTTTGGAGTTATGTTTCAAAAACTGACATTTTGAATTTGACAAACCTGATTTTTGACAAAACCTGATTTTTGTATTTGTGATCCTTTCCAAAATACCTGATTCCGGTAAAAGTCACATAAATTCAATATTACAGGCTTTTCAAGACAAATTTCATGTTTGGTTTTGGAGTTATGATGATAAACCTTTCATATTTAGTACTGTTATATTGAATAAAAAACTAACTTGTGTCTTTGTGAACCTCACAAAAGATGATTTTTCTAGTACAACTAACAAAAATACATATATCTTGGCATTAGTAGCCATTTTGCATGTGTTGTTTAGAAGTTATGTTTGAATACATTTTTATTGCTTTTTTCGCATTATCTCAGGATTGTAAGACTGTTATAGTCATATTGAGTAAAAAACTACTTTTTGCATTTGCAAGATTTAAAAAAGCATATGTCTCGAATAAAACTCCCAAAGATGCATTATTTCAGGCATTATTAGCCATTTTTCATGTGTGGTGTAGGAGTTATGTTTAAATAACTGTCATATTGAGTGTTACAGTATACAGTCATATTGAGTAAAACCTCATTTTTGTTTTTGCAAACCATAGAAAAACAACTGTATCTAGTAAAACTCACATGTATTCAATATCACAGGCATTTTTAGACATTTTGCACGTTTGGATTAGGAATTATGTTGGAATACGTTTTTATTGCTTTTTTCGCATTATCTCAGGATTCTAAGTACATTACTGTCAAATTGAGTAAAAATATACTTTTTGTTTTTGCAAACCCTACCAAATGTTTTTTTTCTGGAAAACTCTCAAAGATGCATTTCTTCAGGCATTATTAGACATTTTGCATGTGTATTTTTGGAGTTATGTTTCAAAAACTGACATTTTGAGTTTGACAAACCTGATTTTTGACAAAACCTGATTTTTGTATTTGTGATCCTTTCCAAAATTCCTGATTCCGGTAAGACTCACATAAATTCAATATTACAGGGTTTTAAGACAAATTTCATGTTTGGTTTTGGAGTTATGATTATAAACCTTTCATATTTAGTACTGTTATATTGAATAAGAAAACTAACTTGTGTCTTTGTGAACCTCACAAAAGATGATTTTTCTATTACAACTAACAAAAATACATATCTCTAGGCATTATTAGCCATTTTGCATGTGTTGTTTAGAAGTTATGTTTGAATACATTTTTATTGCTTTTTTCGCATTATCTCAGGATTGTAAGACTATCATAGTCATATTGAGTAAAAACCTACTTTTTGCATTTGCAAGATTTAAAAAAGCATATGTTTCGAGTAAAACTCCCAAATATGCATGATTTCAGGCATTATTAGCCATTTTTCATGTGTGGTGTAGGAGTTATGTTTAAATAACTGTCATATTGAGTGTTACAGTATACAGTCATATTGAGTAAAACCTCATTTTTGTATTTGCAAACCATAGAAAAACAACTGTATCTACTAAAACTCACATGTATTCAATATCACAGTTATTTTTAGACATTTTGCACGTTTGGATTAGGAATTATGTTGGAATACGTTTTTATTGCTTTTTTCGCATTATCTCAGGATTCTAAGTACATTACTGTCAAATTGAGTAAAAATATACTTTTTGTTTTTGCAAACCCTACCAAATGTTTTTTTTCTGGAAAACTCTCAAAGATGCATTTCTTCAGGCATTATTAGAAATTTTGCATGTGTATTTTTGGAATTATGTTTCAAAAACTGACATTTTGAGTTTGACAAACCTGATTTTTGACAAAACCTGATTTTTGTATTTGTGATCCTTTCCAAAATACCTGATTCCGGTGAGACTCACATAAATTCAATATTACAGGGTTTTTAAGACAAATTTCATGTTTGGTTTTGGAGTTATGATTATAAACCTTTCATATTTAGTACTGTTATATTGAATAAAAAAACTAACTTGTGTCTTTGTGAACCTCACAAAAGATGATTTTTCTATTACAACTAACAAAAATTCATATCTCTAGGCATTATTAGCCATTTTGCATGTGTTGTTTAGAAGTTATGTTTGAATACATTTTTATTGCTTTTTTCGCATTATCTCAGGATTGTAAGACTATCATAGTCATATTGAGTAAAAACCTACTTTTTGCATTTGCAAGATTTAAAAAAGCATATGTTTCGAGTAAAACTCCCAAATATGCATGATTTCAGGCATTATTAGCCATTTTTCATGTGTGGTGTAGGAGTTATGTTTAAATAACTGTCATGTTGAGTGTTACAGTATACAGTCATATTGAGTAAAACCTCATTTTTGTATTTGCAAACCATAGAAAAACAACTGTATCTAGTAAAACTCACATGTATTCAATATCACAGGCATTTTTAGACATTTTGCACGTTTGGATTAGGAATTATGTTGGAATACATATTTATTGCTTTTTTCGCATTATCTCAGGATTCTAAGTACATTACTGTCAAACTGAGTAAAAATATACTTTTTGTTTTTGCAAACCCTACCAAATGTTTTTTTTCTGGAAAACTCTCAAAGATAGATTTCTTCAGGCATTATTAGACATTTTGCATGTGTATTTTTGGAGTTATGTTTCAAAAACTGACATTTTGAATTTGACAAACCTGATTTTTGACAAAACCTGATTTTTGTATTTGTGATCCTTTCCCAAATACCTGATTCCGGTAAAAGTCACATAAATTCAATATTACAGGCTTTTCAAGACAAATTTCATGTTTGGTTTTGGAGTTATGATGATAAACCTTTCATATTTAGTACTGTTATATTGAATAAAAAACTAACTTGTGTCTTTGTGAACCTCACAAAAGATGATTTTTCTAGTACAACTAACAAAAATACATATATCTTGGCATTAGTAGCCATTTTGCATGTGTTGTTTAGAAGTTATGTTTGAATACATTTTTATTGCTTTTTTCGCATTATCTCAGGATTGTAAGACTATTATAGTCATATTGAGTAAAAAACTACTTTTTGCATTTGCAAGATTTAAAAAAGCATATGTCTCGAATAAAACTCCCAAAGATGCATTATTTCAGGCATTATTAGCCATTTTTCATGTGTGTTGTAGGAGTTATGTTTAAATAACTGTCATATTGAGTGTTACAGTATACAGTCATATTGAGTAAAACCTCATTTTTGTTTTTGCAAACCATAGAAAAACAACTGTATCTAGTAAAACTCACATGTATTCAATATCACAGGCATTTTTAGACATTTTGCACGTTTGGATTAGGAATTATGTTGGAATACGTTTTTATTGCTTTTTTCGCATTATCTCAGGATTCTAAGTACATTACTGTCAAATTGAGTAAAAATATACTTTTTGTTTTTGCAAACCCTACCAAATGTTTTTTTTCTGGAAAACTCTCAAAGATGCATTTCTTCAGGCATTATTAGACATTTTGCATGTGTATTTTTGGAGTTATGTTTCAAAAACTGACATTTTGAGTTTGACAAACCTGATTTTTGACAAAACCTGATTTTTGTATTTGTGATCCTTTCCAAAATTCCTGATTCCGGTAAGACTCACATAAATTCAATATTACAGGGTTTTAAGACAAATTTCATGTTTGGTTTTGGAGTTATGATTATAAACCTTTCATATTTAGTACTGTTATATTGAATAAAAAAACTAACTTGTGTCTTTGTGAACCTCACAAAAGATGATTTTTCTATTACAACTAACAAAAATACATATCTCTAGGCATTATTAGCCATTTTGCATGTGTTGTTTAGAAGTTATGTTTGAATACATTTTTATTGCTTTTTTCGCATTATCTCAGGATTGTAAGACTATCATAGTCATATTGAGTAAAAACCTACTTTTTGCATTTGCAAGATTTAAAAAAGCATATGTTTCGAGTAAAACTCCCAAATATGCATGATTTCAGGCATTATTAGCCATTTTTCATGTGTGGTGTAGGAGTTATGTTTAAATAACTGTCATATTGAGTGTTACAGTATACAGTCATATTGAGTAAAACCTCATTTTTGTATTTGCAAACCATAGAAAAACAACTGTATCTACTAAAACTCACATGTATTCAATATCACAGTTATTTTTAGACATTTTGCACGTTTGGATTAGGAATTATGTTGGAATACGTTTTTATTGCTTTTTTCGCATTATCTCAGGATTCTAAGTACATTACTGTCAAATTGAGTAAAAATATACTTTTTGTTTTTGCAAACCCTACCAAATGTTTTTTTTCTGGAAAACTCTCAAAGATGCATTTCTTCAGGCATTATTAGACATTTTGCATGTGTATTTTTGGAGTTATGTTTCAAAAACTGACATTTTGAGTTTGACAAACCTGATTTTTGACAAAACCTGATTTTTGTATTTGTGATCCTTTCCAAAATACCTGATTCCGGTAAGACTCACATAAATTCAATATTACAGGGTTTTTAAGACAAATTTCATGTTTGGTTTTGGAGTTATGATGATAAACCTTTCATATTTAGTACTGTTATATTGAATAAAAAAACTAACTTGTGTCTTTGTGAACCTCACAAAAGAGGATTTTTCTAGTACAACTAACAAAAATACATATATCTTGGCATTAGTAGCCATTTTCCATGTGTTGTTTAGAAGTTATGTTTGAATACATTTTTATGGCTTTT